>NC_048228.1:58148749-58177354 GCF_002007445.2 Ailuropoda melanoleuca | reverse complement strand
TTGTGTTCCCTCTCTCGCTGGCTGTCTCCTATCTCTGTCAAATAAATAAATAAAATCTTTAAAAAAAAAAAAAAAAGAAGTTGGAGGTCAAAGGAGTAATTTGATCTCTTCTATGGGTCAGTTTCCAGAATGATTGGTGCAGAATGGAGAAGCGAAGAGATTTGATCTGGAAAGGCAGAGAAAGATTTCTAGGACATTCCACCAAAGTAAACTGGAAAATATAATGTGTATGTACATTATTATCAATCTAAGAGCCGATGGAGATGAGTTAAAGGAAATAAAATTGTCATGTCATATTGAATATAACCACAGTAAAAAATGGTGACTATGTTAGCATGTCTATATAGATCATATCTTTACAAAGTATGCACAGTAGTCAGATAATTATACACACAGGAAATCTGAATAAACATCAATAGGCATCACAATCAATTTAACCACCTAATCACTGTTTTAATAGTGGTATAGAAAGTAGTTGTTAACCTATTATTCATCAAGTATTTTTACATGCTCAGCCTTAAACCAGGGAATAAGAGCACATAAGGAAATGAAATAAATGATTGTATGGTCAAAGCCTTTACGTAGACTATTGAAAATAAAATATACATGGCACTAAGTAATCAGTTTAAATACGCACACATACACAACATGATTTGTTAACTAAAGATAAATGATTAAAGATTCAGAACCAAACAACTTCTCACCATATACATATGATGTTTATGTAAGGAAACAGCAATTACAACTACAAGAAAGAACAGGCAGCTTAACAAGGGCTGTTTCCCCTTCCCTGCTACACCAGACAGGCAAGTGCAGGAAACAAGGATGGAGAAACTCTAAAAAGAATCCTGCCATGTTATCTCCATTATAGGCCAAGTTGCCTAGCAAGAAGGTTAGCAATACCATTAAATTAGTAATGGCAGCAAGAGGAGGAGGTATTCCATCCAATACAAAATTAAAATATTATCTGTACTAAACTGTTTTAATAACTGAAAGTACCAGAAGAGTTATGGAAATATTCTAAATTATTGTTAACAAAGCTCACTATGCCAAAATAAAAGTAAATTCTCAAAGCACCATTGGTATTAATTATTGAAGACAAATTTTGAAAGTTTTGCATTTATACTTCAATGAATTGAGATTCCTCAACAAAAAATTGCAGAATCACAGAATAAAAAGTCATCATAGAATGAAATATATGTAGGTCATTAATTTGCAATTTAGAGGAGTTTATACATTTATATACTGTTTTCTTATAAAATTTTGCTGCTATAGAATTTTTTACTGGTTTTGCTCTTTGCTTTTGGAGCCCTGGTACTGATGACCTTCAATTTCCTTATATCTCCTCCACTCAGTAAAAATGTCCTATTACTTAGGTTTTATAAAAACAAGAAAATATATATATACAATTAATGCTAACTAGTGATGTTCACACAAATAGCTGCAAAAATCCAAACTACAGAACAAAGAGAAAAATGTCAAAGCATATTGGAGTATTTATCAGTTTTCGACATGCCTCTGACATTAAAAAAAAAACTGATAATATAAATTAGGAAATTAAGGCCAAAGTATCTTAGTTTTGGAAATAATTCAGGGATAAAATATCTTAAATTGAATTAAAAATCATGTCTCAAATTTGCTTTTCCATGAAAGGGTCCCAAAAGACCAAATTGATAAGGCATCTAGCAACTCCTCTATCAAAGAGTTATTCTGACTTACGTGGCATAGATTAGAAACCTGATCTCCTCATAGGTATTTTGGAACCGTGCAAGCATCAAATAAATCTGGTGATGTAATTTATATAATGGAGAGGCAAATGGTTTGTTCTCACCTAGTAGAACTGACTTCTGACTTTCTCCTGCTTCTTTTGTCTTCCAGAGTTTAGTTCATATCTATCACTTCTAGTCTAGATTTTTTATTAATAACTAAAGTGGCACTTTAAGACACTTCATGAGCTCTTTGATTGAATCTACCCAGAGCTATTAAATTGTCGTTCTGCTTTCTCTTTATTTACACAGAGTTGATGTGCAACTATTGGAATTCTTTCTCAATATTAACATCAGGCACTTCCTACAAAATAAAGGACCATTTCAGATATGTTCAGTTAGTACCCATTCAGAAATTCTGGCCTAAACTATTACATGATGAAATTATGATGAAGACATACAATCATTAAAGTCCCAAATTTTCTGGGTGCCCCACAGATACAATAAAACTAAAGATTCAGTTTTAAATACCTTACAACTTGACCTTCACAGATATTTGACTTCAGAAAGGATTCGGCACTTTCTGAAATCTGCTTTCTGTTCTGTAGAATTAAACACACACAGACACGAGAAAACATAAGAAATCTGATGAGGAAAGATGGTGGAGGAGTAGGGGACCCTATTTCAACCAGTCCCCTGAATCAAGCTGGGTATCTACCAGACCATCCTGAACACCCACAAAATCAGCCTGAGACATCACAAGATACATCTGGATCTCTACAAACAGAACATCTCTGGCGCTAGGTCCTGAGGTATGAAGCAGGAAGCCGAGAGTCTGCGCACAGATATCAGAAGATAAACGGAAGGGGGATGGAGCCGCCGCACGCATGTGCTGGGAAGGCAGAAGACTCCCCTGCTGCGGAGCAGCCGCACTAGCAGACCGGTAGTCAGGGGAAACCAGACTGAAACCTGGAGCTCAGGAGCATGCACAAGCAAACCGAGGGCAGCTGGTGGTTTTAGAAGCACAAAGGGCAGAAACGCAAGCCAGCCCTGGGAGCAAGGACTTGGAGGGCAGCTGTGGGAAAAACAACCCAGGATGCTGCAGGTTTTTAGTAGCACTGACAGAAACAGAGTCAGTGTGGCCTGGAGAGCTCGGTGAAGAGCAGATTGCAATCTCTGTGTTCTGAGACAGAGGTTTGGATAAGGTCACTGCTGCTCTGACTCTCAGAAGGGACACAGAAAGCCTCCAAGGAAAGACACCAGAGAACAAAAGCCTGGAAAAACCGGTTCTCATTGTGCCCACCCCCTCCCCACAGGGGGCAGGGCAACTCTGCCCAAACAGGGTTGCTTGAGTATCAGCACAGCAGCCCCCACCCCCACAAGGCAGGCTGAAAGAACAAGAAGCCCACATGCCTAAGGTCCCGATAAAATAGGTGTATCTTGCTTGGGTCCTGGTCAATAATTGGGTCTGTGTACATTCTCTCAACCACACTTCATCAGAATGACAAGGAGGAGGAACACCCAACAAAGGAAAGAAATATAGACTGTGGCCTCTGCCACAGGACTAATGAGTATGGATATAACCAAATTGTCAGAAATGGAGTTCAGAGTAACAATTGTCAAGATGATGTATAGGCTGAGAAAAAATATTAACAAAAACATAGAATCTCTAGGAGCTGAAATGAGAACTAATCTCGCAGAAATTAAGAATTCTATGAATAAAATGTAGTCTAAACTGGATGCTATGATTGCCAGGGTAAATGAGGCAGAAGACTAAATTAGTGAGTTAAAGGATGAGATGATAGAAAAGAAGGAAAGAGAGATAACGTGGGGGGAAAAAACTCCATCTTCATGAAAAAAAGCTATGGGAGATTACTGACTCATTGAAATATTCCAATGTCAGAATTATCAGCATCCTCAAGGAGGTGGAGAAAGAGAGAGGTACTAGAAGAGATATTTGAACAAATTGTAGCTGAGACCTTCCCTAATCTGGCAAAGGAAACAAGCATTCATGTCCAAGAGGCAGAGAGGACCCCTCCCAAAATGAATGAGAACAGACTGACACCACAACACATAATAGTACAATTCGCAAATCTTAGATCCAAGGAAACAATCTTGAAAGGGGCAAAGGGAAGAGATTCCTTATATACAGAGGGAGGAACATCAGAATAACGTTAGACCTGTCTACAGAGACCTGGCAAGCCAGAAAGGGTTGACAAAACATATTCAGAGCACTAACTGAGAAGAACATGCAGCCAAGGATACTGTAGGCACCAAGCTGTCATTCAGAATGGATGCAGAGACAAGGAACTTCCAAGACCAGCAGAAAGTGAAAGAATATGTGACCACCAAGCCAGCCCTACAAGAAATATTAAGGGGGGGGGTCTATAAAAGTAAAAAGACCCCAAAAGTGATACAGAACAGAAATTTACAATCTATAAAAACAAGGACTTCACAGGCAACATGACAACATTAAAATCACATCTCTCAATAATCATTCTCAATGTGAATGGCCTAAATGCTCCCATAAATTGCCACAGGGTTGCAGATTGGGTAAAAAGACATGACCCATCCATTTGCTGTCTACAAGACTCATTTTGAACCTAACGATACATCCAGATTGAAAGTGAAGGAATGGAGAACCATTTTTCATGCCAACAGACCTCAAAAGAAAGCTGGAGTAGCAATTCTCATATCAGACAGATTAGATTTTAAGCTAAAGACTGTAGTTGGAGATACAGAAGGACACTATTTTATTCTTAAAGGGTGTATCCAACAAGAAGATCTAACAATAATAAATATCTATGCCCCCAACACGGGAGCAGCCAACTACATAAGCCAACTCTTAACCAGAATAAAAAGACTTATAGACAATAACACATTAATAGTAGGGGACCTCCACACTCCACTCTCAGCAATAGACAGATAATCTAAGCAGAAAAATTAACAAAGAAACAATAGCTTTGCATGACATACTGGACCAGATAGACCTCATAGATATATACAGAACACTACACCCTAGAACAGCAAAATTCTCATTCTTTTTGAATGCACATGGAACTTTCTCCAGAAAAGACCATATACTGGGTCACAAAACAGATCTCAACTGATACCAAAAGACTGAGATTATTCCCTGCATATTCTCAGACCACAGTGCTTTGGAACTGGAACTCAATCACAAGAAAAAATTTGGAAGAACCTCAAACACTTGGAAGCTAAGAACCATCCTGCTTAAGAATGATTGGGTAAACCAGAAAATTAAAGAAGAACTAAAGCAATTTTTGGAGACCAGTGAAAATGAAAGCACATCAGTACAAAACCCACAAAGGCAGTCCTAAGGGGGAAATACATAGCCATCCAAACCTCACTCGAAAGTATAGAAAAATCTAAAATGCAGTCCGTATACTCACAGCTTAAACAGCTGGAGTTGGAACAAAAGAACAGGCCTAAGCCACACATGAAATGCAATTGATTAAGAATAGAGCAGAGATCAATGAATTAGAAACCAGAAATACAGTAGAGCAGATCAACAAAACTAGAAGTTGGTTCTTTCAAAGAATTAATATGATTGATAAGCCACTGGCCAGCCTTATTCAAAAGAATAGAGAAAGGACCCAAATTAATACAATTATGAATGAAAGGGGACAGATCATCACTAACACCAAGGAAATAGAAACAATCATTAGAAACTATTATCAACAACTATATGCCAATAAATTAAGCAACCTGGAAGATGGGTGTCTTCCTGTAAACCTATAAACTACCAAAACTGAAACAGGGAGAAACTGATTATCTAAATAGACCAATTAACAGAGAGGAGATTGAAGTAGTGATCAAAAACCTCCCCAAAAACAAGAGTCCAAGGCCTGATGGATTCCCTGGGGAATTCTACCAAACATTCAAAGAAGAAATAATACCAATTCTCCTGAAGCTGTTTCAAAAAATAGAAACAGAAGGAAAGCTACCAAACTCATTCTTATGAGGCCAATATTACCTTGATCCCAAAACCAGGCAAAGACCCCATCAAAAAGAAGCATTACAGACGAATATCCCTGATGAATATGGATGCCAAAATTCTCAACAAGATCCTAGCTACTAGGATCCAACAGTACATTAAATGATTATCCATCATCACCAAGTGGGATTCACCCCTGGAATGCAAAGGTGGTTCAACATTCATAAATCAATCGGTGTTATAGAACACATGCCAAAATTCTCAACAAGATCCTAGCTACTAGGATCTGACAGTACATTAAAGCATTATCCACCATGACCAAGTGGGATTCATCCTGGAATGCAAAGGTGGTTCAACATTCACAAATCAATCAGTGTGATAGAACACATTAATAAGAGAAGAGACAAGAACCATATGATCTTCTCAATAGATGCAGAAAAAGCATCTGACAAACTATAGCATCCTTTCCTGATTAAAACCATTCAGAGTGTAGGGATAGAGAGGGTACATTCCTCAATTTCATAAAAACCATCTATGAAAAGCCTACAGCGAATATCATTCTCAAAGGGGAAAAGCTGAAAGCCTTTCCCTTAAGATAAGGAACACAACAAGGATGCCCACTCTTGCCATTATTGTTCAAAATAGTACTAGAAGTCCTAGCAACAGCAATCAGACAACAAAAAAGAATAAAATTATTCAAATTGGCAAAGAAGTAGTCAAACTCTCTCTCTTCACAGATGACATGATAGTTTATATGGAAAACCCAAAACACTCCATCCCCAAATTACTAGAACTCATAGAACAATTCAGTAATGTGGCAGGATACAAAGTCAATGATCAGAAATAATTTCCATTTCTATACACAAACAATGAGACTGAAGAAAGATAAATTAGAAAATCAATTCCATTTACAATAGTACCAAAAATCATACAATATCTCGGAATTAACTTGACCAGAGACGTAAAGGATCTATACTCTAGAAATTACAGAACACTGATGAAAGACATTGAAGAAGACACAAAAAGATGGAAAAACATTCCATGCTCATGGATCAGAAGAATTAACATAGTTAAAATGTCTATGCTACCCAGAGCAATCTACACTTGCAATGCCATCCCTTTCAAAATACCAATGACATTTTTCAAAGTGCTGGAACAAACAGCCCTTAAATTTGTGTGGAACCAGAAAAGACCCGAATCACCAAGGAAATGTTGAAAAAGAAAAACAAAGCTGGTGCATCACGTTGCCTGATTTCAAGCTATACTACAAAGCTATGATCACCAAGACAGCATGGTACTGGCACAAAAACAGATACATAGCCCAATGGAACAGAATACAGACTCCAGAAATGGACCCTTGACTCTATGGGCAACTAATCTTTGACAAAGCAGGAAAAAACATCCAGTGGAAAAAAGACAGTTTCTTCAATAAATGGTGCTGGGAAAATTGGACAGCTATATACAGAAAAATGAAATTTGACCACTCTTTCACACCATACACAAAGATAAACTCCAAATGAATGAAAGACCTCAATGTGAGACAGGAATCCATCAAAATCCTAGAGGAGAACATAGGCAGTAACTTCTTCGACATCGGCCACAGCAACTTCTTTCATGACACATCTCCAAAGCAAGGGAAAGAAAAGCAAAAATAAACTTTTGGGACTTCATCAAGATAAAAAGCTTCTGCACAGCCAAGGAAAAAGTCAAAACAACTAAGAGGCAACCCATGGAATGGGAGAAGATATTTGCAAATGACACTACAGATAAAAGGCTGGTATCCAAGATCTATAAAGAACTTCTCAAACTCGATACCCAAGAAACAAACAAATCAAAAAATGGGCAGAAGATATGAACAGACACTTTTCCAATGAAGACATACAAATGGCTAACAGACACATGAAAAAATGTTCAAAATCATTAGCCATCAGGCAAATTCAAATCAAAACCACTTGAGATACCACCTTACACTAGTTAGAATGGCAAAAATGGACAAGGCAAGAAACAACAAATGTTGGAGAGGATGCGAAAAAAGGGGAACCCTCTTACACTGTTGGTGGAGATGCAAGTTGGTACAGCCACTTTGGAAAATAGTGTGGAGGCCCCTCAAAAAGTTAAAAATAGAGCTACCCTATGACCCATCAATTGCACTACTGGGTATTTACCCCAAAAATACAGATGTAGTGAAGAGAAGGACTATATGCATCCCAATGTTCATAGTAGCATTGTCCACAATAGCCAAACTGTGGAAGGAGCTGAGGTGCCCATAAACAGATGAATGGATAAAGAAGATGTGGTCCATATACATAATGGAGTATTACTCAGCCATCAGAAAGAATGATCACCCAACATTTGCATCAATATGGATGGGACTGGAGGAGATTATGCTAAGTGAAATAAGCAGAGAAAGATGATTATCATATGGTTTCACTCATTTGTGGAACATAAGGAATAGCAGGGAGATCAGTAGAAGGAAGGGGAAAATGGGGGGGGGGTAAAGAGAGGGGGAAATGAACCATGAGAGACTATGGACTCTGGAAAGCAAACTGAGGGTTTTAGAGTGGATGGGGTTGGGGGGATGGGACAGCCTGGTGGAAGGGTATTAAGGAGGGCACATATTGCAAGGAGGATTGGGTGTTATACACAAACAATGAATCATGGAACACTACATCAAAAACTAATGATGTACTATATGGTCACTAACATATCATAATTTTAAAAAAGAGAGAGAGAGAAATCTATCTCGAACCAAATAATTTTGCTTTTCAGGTGCACAGAAGTACATAGCTTGCTCAGAGACATAAACAGTAACTATTCCAAATTGATTTCTGTTGTTTTCTGTTGTCTCCCTCTTAAATATAGATTGGATAAAATCTCTTCTTATACATTCCATCACATGGAAATCTTAATAACAACATAAACTGAGTAACAAAGGAGAATAGAGAAAATATGCTACTATAATTCTTTAACATTTTACCTAATTTTCCTAATAACCTGAAATAACTAAGATTTTTTAACTAAAAAATTACTAAAAATGAAATTAATGAGTCTTAACAATTTTTAGTGGAATTAGATATAAACAGTTTCTAAAGGAAGTTTGTTCATTAAAAGACACCAGTGGTTCATTGGATCTGACTCAAGTGGATCCAAGCTTTTCCCTAAATATTTTATTTTTTTCTATTTATCTTTTAAAATTGGCTAAAGATGACTTCCATGATGGCAGTCCAAATTTTCTTTTCCACCCAAACTTTTCCTATATAAAAAAATGCATTAAAGAGGTGCCTGGGTGGCTCAATCAGTTGAGCCTCTAACTCTTGGTTTTGGCTCAGATCATGATCTCGGGGTCATGAGATCAAGGCCCACATCAAGCTCCACACTCAGCGGGGAGTCTGCCTGAGATTCTCTCTCTCTCTCTCTCTTTCCCTCTGTCCCTCTCCCT
This sequence comes from Ailuropoda melanoleuca, assembly GCF_002007445.2. Classification (NCBI taxonomy): domain Eukaryota; kingdom Metazoa; phylum Chordata; class Mammalia; order Carnivora; family Ursidae; genus Ailuropoda; species Ailuropoda melanoleuca. The sequence goes on along the minus strand of NC_048228.1, from coordinate 58,168,254 downwards.
GCTCTCTCTTGCTCTAAAATATACAAATAAATACTTTTAAAAAATGAATTAGAAAGTGGTTAGAAAAGATTTAAGATTAGGGGTAATAAACATACTCAATCTGTTTTCAATTACTGCCACCCCCTTAAAAGGGTAATTATTGAAAGTAGGACTACATGAATTTTTAAAAGAAGAATTCATTTTATTTCATCTTACATAAAGCTTTAGGTTTTACCAGAAACTGAAAGCCATCCATTCCACAAGATTAAAAGCAAGCAGTAAGTGTTTCTACGTCACTATAAATGATCTCCCTAAGGGGAAAAAAGACAATAAAGAAGAAGAAAAAAATACTACCAAGCAATGAGCTAGAATAATGGACTCTTAGAACAGGGAAAATCAGACACTTGTTAAAACTATAATTTGAGATGCTGCATTATTCACTTTCTGTGCAACCACACATATATTTGAACTGCTATTTGAAAGTGAGTGGTTCCATAGTGAGACCATATAATGTGCAAAGATATTTAAACAATTTATCAGTGATATTAAGAAGTATTATTTAATGTGCTGCAGAATACTATAAATTGCACATGGTAACACTCTCATAAATTGGACTTAGAATAATAATCTGTATACTAATGGGACAATGACTTTCTAAGAAAAGGAAAGTACTTTGAAAAACTCCATTGTTCTTAAGACCATGCAATAGCTCAGCCTCCACAGAAAATTAAATAGCCACTGTTTTAAAAGTTATGTGTATCATCTTGAAACAACAGTAAGCAAACAGGAAAGAAAAGTAGCAAATGTGAAACTAAGTTTGAAATCAATACTGTAGAAAAACAAGCAGGCCTCATTTGTGAAAGTTTGGAGGTGTGGAATGTTCAGCATATTTCCCACTGATAAACCCAGCAAACAGGATAGTCAATCAAATGACCTCTTTTTCCTTTGAAAAGTTCCTCCAGCTCATGCCTGTATAGGTCCTTTATTCCCGAGCCCTAATGTGCTTAAAATCTCTCCCACCGAAACAGTGTTTAAGGGTTTTATGTTGTGTCAGTAATTATTTTCACAGTTGCATCTCTCCAGTGAGTTGCTAACAAAAAATCCACAGAGAAAGGTGTGCTCAGAAGGAATGAAATTCCACAGCACAACACACCATTGGAAGAACCAGCACACGCAGGAGATTTCATGCAGATAACGTATTCGCTGCACTTTTTCTTCCATTTAACCCACATTTGCCTGAAAAGTCAGCTCCCTTGGGGAGATAGGTTTTCTTTTCTTTCATTCTTTTTTTCTTAAGAAAAAAAAAAAAGATGCAGATTACAGGCTGTGTAGTAACATTGTTACCCCTTTGTGTCCTTCCAAAAAAAATCCAAAGGGTATAAATTATAATATCTACACATGACTAGAATATCTGTATATCTCTCTTTCAATCAATTATCTGTCTATCTGCCTATCAAAAGACACAAAAGGAGGGGCGCCTGGGTGGCTCAGCCGTTAAACATCTGCCTTCGGCTCAGGGCGTGATCCCAGCGTCATGGGATCGAGCCCCACATCAGGCTCCTCTGCTATGAGCCTGCTTCTTCCTCTCTCATTTCCCCTGCTTGTGTTCCCTCTCTCGCTGGCTGTCTCTATCTCTGTCGAATAAATAAATAAAATCTTTAAAAAAAAAAGACACAAAAGGAAGCTCAGAGAGCACAGCTGTTGAGGAAACCATGGCATCTGAGGGGAATTAATTTAATAAGAGCTGAATACAGGTATTAGATGCTCTGCTTCCTAATTTTCTTGTATCATAAGTTGCTCAGCTAAAACTCCAACTCCTTAGATACTGAAATTCTTGGGAACAAGAGCTCAATAGGACAGTGTTTCAAATGTCATACTTTGGTGAGGCATTTAAATGCATAAGCTGATGATATCATTCTCCAAAGTTACCAAGAATGATATTTGACCAAATTATGACTAAGGTAGAATTTGAGATGAAATTGCTAAGGGAATCTGCTAGTTATAATCAACAGTTAGATTAATGAGTCTATTTTGGCTTTGATGACCAGCCCTGAGGATGCCATCTTTTGAGAGCAAGGACCAGGAGCCAAAGTCCATCTACAGCCTGGGCCATAAAATTTGGCCTAATTCAACAAGTTTTATTGCTCCCCATTCACATTACAAATTGAATGAGATAAATACTGTTGGAGTGAATCTCCTTTCTCCTGACTTTGTTTCAGCTTAGAGAAACATCAATTAGTTTAACTCTCTTCTCATTTCTCTACCCATAATTCGATCCTTCAAAAGGGGGGGGATACATTTTCACTTGCATAAATTTGGGAATGGACTATGGGAATGCCAGGCTGAACCAGTGTCTCCTCCTCCCCTTTTTGTTTTTAATCTCTTCACTATATGCCTGCCCATAGACAGCATTTTCTTTGATGTGCTCCAAGCTATAGAAAACATTCAGTGGAAAAGACTTTGCCCTTGCCTGGAAGGCCTGGGATTTGTCCAGCACTGCTTTGGATCAGTCTGTCTGTATATGTGGTTTAGCATTAGGAAGCACATTTTGGTCACACATGTGGCCGGTTCTTCAACATTTCTGAAACAATAAAACTGACTTTCCCTCTACCACCACCAGCTATTGGTCTATCTATCAATTTGTTAAGAACTTATGTAAAGAATAAAAGAATATTTTTGCATCGACCTCCTCAAGCACCAATAAATATGCTATCTTAAAACTAATTTAGATAGTGAAATAGAGTCCAAGAAATAAGAAACTTTGAGCTCTTAAAAACCTATTCAAGGTTATATTTAAACAAGACACTTCTTTTTAGAAGAAATCATAGAAATTTTTGAAAAATAAGATCTGTTTATAAAGGGGACCCAATAATTCCAGCTAGAATTGTTAGGCAGTTAGTTAAACATGAGCAAGGAGGGATAAAGAAGGTGCCGGCCACACCCTCGGAGCCACCCACCCCACCCCCCAGAGTTAACAACCACACTTTCAGAGCCACCTCTAAGGGCTAATAGAAGAGGAAAGGCTGAGCTGCAGAGCTGGCTCAGAAGCTACAAGGGGACTTCCAAGAACTGGGCATGCACACAAAAGTGCAACTTGCCCTTAAGGGTACAGCAAAAGCTCATTAGAAACTCATAAACATACAATACATAAATAAATACAATAATAACAGAATCCATCATGGGTGGGCACATGTGCAGAAGCCAAAATATTATATAACCACAATCAAAGCCAATATTATATAACCACAATCAAAGCCAAATTTACATGTGCGAGAAGCAAGCTTATAAGGATGCAGCTAGAGTTTCTTGGGGCCATTGCCACTCTTGCTCTGGCCCTGGCCCGCTTTCACTCTAGAAAGTGTACTCTACTTACCTACTCTAATGAACTCTATTGGGTCTTGGGTCTCCAATTCTTTGGTGTATCTGGGACAAGAACCGAGTGACCCAGTAACAGAATGATCTGCAAGATGATAATGCTTTTAATTCTGCTTGTTTGTATGTTATAACTTTTAGATGTTTTTATTAAAAAAGAAATTTCCTCTTTCTCATAATAAAGGTACGTTAGTGTAAAGATGTGTTTAGCACTGAATGAACATGCAAGCAATGAAAGCAGGTGTCACAAAAACCAATTAGGAAACCTTATTTGTTCCAGTCCTATTCCTAATGACAAGTTCTCAGGAGCTACCACTAACGCTCTTACAAGGATTAGATTCAAGTTGGATCTAGACTTATCACAGTAAATTAGATTTGGAACCAAAAGGTTAGGTCTGTTCATTTTTTTTAAATCTGCTCAATTTTAACAAGGTGAGTCTTCAAAATAGAGGAGTATGTGGATCAATTGCTGATTTGCTCATATGGCTGTGTAAATTCAGCAGGTGTCTAACAGATATGACCCTACATTTTAGCAATATTGAGGAAATTAAAACAGAGGAATATGAAAAGGTGTATTAATTAAGGATATATGCCTTAAAATTTTCTTGCAATTCAGAAATACTTTGTTTAATATTTTCAAAATATTAGAGACACTTTGATCTCTCAAGGAAAGTGTTAGCACAAACATTAACAATCATAGTAAGACTAATGAAGTAATAATGTGATAACAGTTTTAACAGCCCAACAAAGACAAAAGTACCAGATAAATTTTGTGTCTTGGTAAGATAATAGTCTGGTTTTTTATATGTCATGAGATAGGAATCTAGTGTTATGTCTAAACTCAGCAATATATACCTGTTAAATAATCAAATACTTTGAAAAACAACCCATACTAATTAGTTTATGTTGGACATATATGCCATATGTAAATGATTAATATATTAATTTTAATACTTATTTAAAAGTTAAATTATTTTTAAAGTATTTTAAATATTTGTAAAAGAGTGATCAGAAATTAATGGCCTACATACTGATTGGTGATTCTGGGTTTCTGTGGAAAATTACATATACGTATTTATTCAGTATATATAATGTGAGCAATTTCATTGAATACAGAGGAGGGACAGAATTATTATAGCAAGGGAAGGGAAAAATTGACAGGGAATTACATATAACCTATATCATAAAAGATAAATTATTCTAGTTGAACAGTTTATATGGTAAAGTGAACTTGAATAGAGGTGAAAAAGTGCAAGAGTCAGCCCAGATATAATGTCATGGTCAAAGATATAGATACATGAAATTTCAATGACTCTGAGGAAAGCAGCAAATAGAGATGAGAATTAAGGTCACGGAGGTCATGGTGGAGACTGTACAAGTAGGACGGCACCAGGAAGTTTGGATTTGGGACTGGAAGAAATGAAAGCTCATCGGAGCTTTCACGTATGGGCAGTGACATGATCAAATCTATAATTTAGGTATGTAATAATAATAGCATAATGGGAATTTTAAGAAATAGTGAATATAAGCTTGATTGTATGAGTTTAAAGTCTTAATTTGGCAAGACGAGGGACTAGAGGCAGGGAAATAAAAGGCTCTTTTAATCATCTATGTGAGAGATAATAAGAGCCTAGTGATAATAAAAACATTGAAGAAGGGAACATGTTAAGTAGACATTTCAAGGAAGAACCAATACAACATTGATTGGATTATTATATAGAGAAAAAATCAAAGGTAACATATGATTTTAAATTACCTAATTGAGAAGGGAAACAACAGGCACCATAATTTCTGTAGACTTAAATACTCCAGTGGTTTTAAATGATCTTTGAAGGTTTTATTCAATAATTTCAGGTGACTTTCTTAATGCTTATAGTCCATCATCCATGACCATTTAAAATATATTTATATGTTCTGCTTTCTTCAACACCTCTATCATTACACTGAAAAGAGAATTTACATTTCCTAAGGTCATGAAAGAAAATGATGCAAAAATTTGCATTTATAATCTTTGACAACCCATGAAAATAATAATTATAACTATCATAATAGCTATTACTTGCATGACATTGATCTGTAAGGTAAGGTGCTATGGGCTTTGCATAGATTAATTTGCTCACTCCACAAAATAATCCTATAAGCCCCATTTATAGATAGATAAATAAGCTGAGGCATAAACTATGGTTAAGTTACCAGTTTCTTTCCCAAGGTCCAAAAGCTAATAAGTGGCAGTTAAGATGTGAACACAGGTGATCTGGTTCCAGTGCCCATATTCTTAATCACTATAGTATGCAAGGCTTTAATTAGTATTTCACTGGATAACCTCTAATAGTGTTTTGTTCAGAACAGTTCTACATATCCTCAAATAAGCAAAAAATAATACCATTACTAGTCATAAACAAAGTAATAGAAAAAAATACTGTCCATAACAGTAATAAAGTTGAAAGATATATAAGAAGAAAGAGCAAGAAACATACAAAAATGTAGAAAATTAAAAATTGCTAATGAAAAATATAAAAGATGTAGATATATGCTATGTTTATACTAAATGTAATAAACTCAGTATTTTTTTAAAGATTTACTTATTTATTTTAGAGAAGGAGAGCATGCAGCAGCTGGAGGGGCAGAGGGAGTGGGAGAGAGAATCTCAAGCAGATGCCACATGGAGTGTGGAGCCTGACATGGGGCTTATTTGAGTAATGACACCACAAACTACCAATGTAATTCTAAAAAAGAAAAATAAGGTAGGGAAAATTGTCTCACAACTTATCAAAACTTATTAATTGAAAGTGGTATATTGACACAGAAAGAGACAAATAGACCAATGAGAAAAAACAGCAAATATATACTAATGCTAATATGGAAATTTGAAAATGTAGTATGACATTCAAATTATTCAATAAATGTTTTTGAAACAAGTGAATTGCCACAAAGAAAAAAAATATACTGATGCCCGAATACACTATCAACAAAAATAAATCGCTAAGGAAGTAAAGACTTAAAAGCAAAACTATTAAAATACAAGACGAATCTATATGATCTTATTTTCAGGCAGTTATTTCTTTAAAAAGATACAAAAAACATAGCCTTAAAGTAAATCATTATTGAATTTGAGTAACTCAATTGCATTCAATTTACATAAATTTTTGAGTAAATGGACTATAGATAAAATTGGAATATTTGAATAGACTTGTAGAAAAAGTTGACTATATAAACAATGAAGAATTAGTATTCTGAAAAATTTTTAAAAATACACAAATCAAAATTATACTACTCCGTAGAAGTTATTGCCTAGAATTAAAACCAGTCAGTTCACACACACACAAACACACACACACACACAGAGCAATCAAAAATAACATGGAAAATGTGTCAGTAAATCTAGCATCCAGAACTCAACAACTTCTTTCACCCCCTTTACACTCTTTTTAGAACAAGCACCATAGTTTTGTTTTGTTTTTGTTTTTGTTTTTCAAGTATCAAAGCTGTAGCCTCTTAACTCATCTAACAGCTTCTACTCTTCTCCTTTTCAGTCCACTCTCAACATAACAAAGATCTCATTAAATTAATGGTTAGTATATACAATGGACTATTACTCAGCCACCAGAAAGAACCCAATATTTGCAGCAACATGGATGGGACTGGAGGAGATTATGCTAAGTGAAATAAGTCAAGCAGAGAAAGACAATTATCATATGGTTGCACTCATTTATGGAACATAAGAAATAGCAGGGAGATGGGTAGGAGTTGGAAGGGAAGAATGAAGGGGAGGTAAACAGAAGGGGGAATGAACCACAAGATACTATGGACTCTGAGAAACAAACTGAGGGCTTCAGATGGGAGGGGGATGGGGGATTGGGATAGGCCGGTGATAGGTACTAAGGAGGGCACGTATTGCATGGAGCACTGGGTGTTATATGCAAACAATGAATCATGGAACACTGCATCAAAAACTAATGATGTACTGTATGATGACTAACATAACATAATAAAAATTTTTTAAAAATATAATAAATTAATTAATTAAGGGTTAGATTATAACAATTCTGAACAAAACCAGTGCTTTTTTCATCTCAACTTGAGTTAAAGTCTTTCAACATAGGGTGATTATAAATGCCATTTTGTCTAAGAGTCCTATTTTATGTTTGTTGTCCCAACCCAGTCTTTAATAGTATTCCCTCTTTCTTACAAGTGTCCTGTTACATGATCGATATGTAGTTATTTGGTAAAATTCAATCCCTGTGACATCACTTTTCTCAACTTGTGCCATTCTCCCTCAAAACCATTCAGCATTAGAATCACTCCCTGCATGTTTCTGTCTCAGGTTTTTTTTTTATTTACATCCTTTATTTCCTCATCCTGGAATAATAACAACCCTTGTCTGCATCTATTTCCTCAAGATATCTGATAAAATTTCAACTTATCAGTAAAGAGTTATTTTATTTATAATGGCAATACTATTCCCCCACTTCCACTTGATATATTCCATTCTTTTGTTATGTTTTATTTTCCATCATAACTTTTATCAACTTTTGACATATTTATTATATGTTCAGTTATTTGTTTTTTCTTCCTCCATCCATCTAGAATGTAAGTGCATTGAGAGCAGGATTTGTACTTGTTCATCCACCTCTAATGGTACTTGTTACATAATATGTACTTAACAAATACTCAGAAAAAGAAAGACTAACTATATTGCAGAATATAGTGTACAATCTTGACACTATTTATGCAAAATGGCAAATTGTTAAGACATATAAGGAAATATTCTATGTATTACACTGTTCCACATACACCAAAATCTTGATAATAGTTGTTTGGAGGGAAGAAAGAAAGAAAGAAAGAAAGAAAGAAAGAAAGAAAGAAAGAAAGAAAGAAAAGATGATTTGGGGATGGTGTTGTTGGTCATTTCAAACTTACCTAAAATACTTTCATACATGTATTAATGAAAGATGAAATAAATGTGAAAAACTTAATAGCTTTAAATTCATAATGGTAGAAAAGCTGGTATTTTCATATTATTCTTTGTACTTTTCTGGGCTTTTTATTTCTTTAAAATAGTGTATGTATCAATTACTATCCCTCATAGAATAGCAGATAACCATGATTTTATCATTCACTAGCTAATTATCTATAAAGTCTTCCGTAAGATGCAAATTGATTCAAAGAACACATTTCTGGGCGCCTGGGTGGCTCAGCGGTGAAGTATCTGCCTTCGCTCAGGTCATGATCCCGGGGACCTGGGATCGAGTCCCACATCAGCCTCCCTGCTCAGCGGGGAGCCTGCTTCTCCCTCTCCGGCTCCTCCTGCTCGTGTTCTTTCTCTGTCTGTGAAATTAATAAATAAAATCTTTAAAAAAAAAAAAAAGAACACATTTCTTAAACCAATATGCTCTTTTGAATACTGTGTTTAATGAAAAATATCAAAACTAAAAATAATAAACCAGAAGCAAACAAATGATATTCCCTGGTATTATTTCCTCTATAACATAATTGAAAAAGTACTATTTATTTCAAATTACATTAGCCATTTTTACTATGTTATATACTAGAGTTTTCTTCCTATTGTGGCCTCTCACTAGCTCCCCAGTTTTGCCCCATGTCTCTCTAATCCTTACTCAGCAAGCCCCTTCTTTATTTCCCTGAACATAATAGGAAAATAATTGTTACTGAAGTCACTTAATTTCTTAGTCTTTTCTTCATCCAGGCGAAAATGTAACACCTTGCTCCACCAATCTCATAGAACTCACTGGCATCTTGTTTGTGAAAAGCATTTTATGAACTCTCTACACCACAATTCTTCTAAAAATTTAGTGATTAGTTTTATAGAGAAAAATATGTGGAAGAAAATTAAAAATAAATGCAGGTGTTATAGAGGGAGATTTTTCCATTAACCTTAAATTAGTAGTGAGAAAAGTTAACAGAATTCTCAGCTGAAGATCTGCACCAATACTATGACAAAAAGTTCTCTGTTCTTCAATTTCTTTGTCAGTAGTGTATGGAAAATATGTCTTATGTGATCAGAGAAGATAATATATTGTAAATGATTGTTTGCATTTACAATAATAGTGTACCAAATGGTTATATTGATGAGAACTTTATTTTGGCAACAAAGAACATAGAGCCACAATGGGATACCATGACATTGCTGATAAAAATAATTTCAGCAAACCCAGAAAAGGCAAGCAATTGTTTGGGATTATCTTTCTGATACCAAAGAATCTATAAAAATCAAGAGCAACTCAAAAGAAATGAAAACTTTAAGAAATTGTTTTTTGAGTATACTCACAGAAATAATGGAAGATACCAAAATTACATAGAAACAAGTACATTGTAATCAGAAACATTTCAATTGGAGTCTACATTTTCAAGAAATTACATTTGATGAAAAAGGCTAAAATTATCTCTAGACATGGTGATAATATCATTCTACCCAAAAGATAAAGTGAAATCTACTCTGTGAGTGAATATCTTTTCTTTACTTTAAAATAATTTTTTATTGACTTAGTTTCTTTGCAGGAAAAAAAATAGTTTGTATAGAATGAAGCAGTTATATGAGACTGAATAAATAGCACACTAGTAGAAAGATGATTTCCTATGAATGTAAAGAACAGTAACCTACGTATTATTTTCTTCTTCATTTACAATCCATTCAAACCTAAATATACACATAGAATACCTACCATGTTCAAGATGCATCATTAAGAATAAAAGGTTTCCTTGTCTTAGATTTTTAGGTATCTTGTGACTAAAACCTTCCAAAATTAAAATCTATATTGTCAATATGCAACAATTAGCTATGAATTCATACTTCTATGAATTCGGCCAGCTGAAGCTTTAAATATGTCTATTTGAGCTTCATTGCCACCTAGTTTATGTCTTCAGTTTATGTAATGATTTATTTTTCTGATACCATCAGCAAAAAAATATTTATTCTATGTTGTTTCTGTTGCCTCATGAATATAAGGCATCTGTTACCGGGGCTTAGAATTCAGAAGTATGTCACTATGTCATTAAATCCAAGGTGCCCATCACAGTGCCAGTTAGTAAAAAGATGCACAAAGATACACCGAGTGAATGAATAAATAATGAACAAATAAACTCTAAACTTTTATTGAAGTATTGAACATATTGATAAATGGAAAGAGAATACTTTCCAAATCAATCTAGAGATTTAATCTAGTTCTAATCAACCTTCCAACAGAGATTATTTTTATAACTTGCAAGGTAAAGTGAGTCTGAACGTTATAAGAAAGGAAAACCGTGAGAATAGCATAAACATTTTTAGAAAGATTATTACTGAGATGTTTTCTTATATATTGAAACACAAGCTACATTTGTATTTTTATAAAATTTATGCCAGATAGTATATTAATAGCATAGAACAGGTAGCCTCGTATACTAGGAATTTTATATATAATAAAGCAACATCAGTAATAAGAGTAAAAAAATGATTTTTTGATAGTGGAACAAATGGTCAATCATTTAGAAAATAATTAAATTTTTTTTCACATCTTATCCCTAAATAAATTCAAAGTGAACAAAACAAATGTAATAAATATAAACATTAAAACTTGCAGGTGAAAATTCATATAGTTGTTGAAAACTCAGAATGGATAAGAACTTTCTGAGAACATAATAATAAATTGAATCATAAAGGAAATTAAATCATAAAGGAAGAAATCAATTGATTTGACAAGATAAAATTTAACACATCTATATTTAAATAAAATGACAAAGATGAGGAAAATTACAGCAACAAATCTGAAAATTAAGAGCACTGACATTTAAAAATTAAAGTAATAAATTACTGACACCCATTGAATCAACAATGATCATGACCAAATCACTCTCAAATTAGATTTAAGGTATGAAGAAACTGGAAAATAACCAACATCACTAATGAAGAAATGAAAAATTAAGTAACCAGGTATCATTTACCACCCATCAAGTTTACCAACATTTTTGCAAAATGATAATATTTCATTGTTTTATGAAATCAGTCCTAAAAGCATTCTTATGTAAGGCTGGTAAAGAGGATACATAGACCTAACCTTTGGAGAAAGCAATTTTGACAGGTAATAGGAAGACAGTGATTTTTTTTTCCTTCTAGATGTATGAAGCTTATGAAGCCATGACCCTCATAGTCCAGTTTTAGAATAATGTCACAGCAAAAAAAGCACCAAGTCTGCAACCAAGAGATAACTTCAAAACAAAGCAATTTCTCTTATTTTTATAACACTCATTGAGTTACTTATCTTAAACCAGATTAGCAGTTCTTAAAAAATCCTCCTTTTTTCTATTTACTCCCTTACTCTGTAAAGCTGCCCCTTTTCAACACTCCATGGAAAACTCCTCCCATTAGACTTGTCCTAAGTGCATCTGCACTACCTCCCTGGCCCCTTGATTCTTACCAGCAAAATGAAAAAGAATGCATCTAGCAAGGAAAGACCTTGCAGGGAGGGAGGCAGTTTAAGAGAAACAAAAAAATACATTCAGGGAAAAGAGCTGAAATTTCCTTTCATGAGCAGGGTTGATGAAAAACTTAGGAACACTCCTCAATTAATATTTTGTTCTGCCACACAAAAATCAATCAATATATTGTCGAAGATTGTTGTTCAAAGAAAGATTCACATGCAGCACCTAATAGGTTAGAGATTAAGTACGTTAATCATTCGCATAGGAAATTCTAAGCAGTGCTTCAAAGTCATGTAGTTGAAGAAAAATAACATGAGGAAATTCAAAGTGGGGAAAAAAAAGCAGAGTAGAAAATGTATTTTCAATATGACAATATTTTTATATGGAGAAAAACTAAAGGAAGTGCACCAAAAATGTTGCTATTGATATTCTCGGCTTTTTCTTCTGCTTCTTTGTATTATGTTTTCTAAAGCTCTGGTAGTAAGCATGTTTTATTTTAATGATTTTTTAATGAGAAAATGACCCTTTAGAATATTTGGTTTCATTTTAATCTCTGTATTTATACTGATATGAAAGAGGTGGCTAATTGCCAGTCAATCCCAGTTACTAAGGAATTAAAGCAGTAAATTTTCTTCCATTAGATATGGTTAAGGCTAAGCATTAACATTCCTGGTGTCTTTCTCTCAGCTACTATTACAGAAGCTAGAGGAAATGGCATAATCATGAATCTAAACTCGGGATGGTAACTGACAGTGTGTTGGTAAAAGAAACTCATTTTACCTACCACAAGTCTAAAGAGAGACCACAGAACTAATTTATCTTCTGATAGTTCCAATTCTAAATGAGAGGAGAAATGGCAATGCATTAGTCTATGTCTCTAATGTCACAGTTCTAATTTAACACATTACTGAGAAGATAAATCTTTGAATACGTCCTGCATAAATAACATATTGTGATGACTGTGTTAATAAAGCATGAACAATTAGCCTGGGGACTTCTAGCACTTCTCAAAAAATTATTCTTATGAAATATTAAGTATATACACATATTTATAGAGTATATTTAAGGTATAAAATATAATAGTACATGAAAATCAACTAAACAATCTCTCAGTTTAAGAAAAGAACACTGTCCTGATTTTTAGGTCTGTGTAGATTTCTCTGCTTAGCTGTAAATACTCTTCTGAATTTTGTGTTTATTATAGTCTTACTTTTCTTTCTTAGATTGACTAAATGTTTATATCTCTAAAATTATACTGTTTAGTTGTGCATACTTTCAAAACTTATATAATGAAATTGTATTGTATCTACCCTTCCATGACTGCTTTTTTTTTTTGAGCTACCCAAGTACTCCTTAAAGATTTTATTTTAAGTAATCTCTACATCCAACATGGTGTTTTTGACTCAACTTTATGTTCCAGAGAATCATCTTTGTTTACATGTTGATAAAATTAACAAAATTGTTCTTTTTATGGGCTGTATTTTATTTTATTATAAGACTATATCACATGTAGGGGCACCTGGGTAGCTCGGTCAGCTAAGCGTCTGCCTTCAGCTCAGGTCATGATTCCAGGCTCCTGGGATTCAGCCCGGCATCAGGCTCCCTGCTAAGCAGGGAGTCTGCTTCTCCCTTTCTTGCCCCTTCCTGCCTCCTGCCCCCTTTCTCTCTTTCTCTCTCTCTCTTGCTCTTTCAGTCTCTCTCAAGTAAATAAATAAAATCTTAAAAAAAAAAAGACTATAGCACATGCATCTTTTCCAGTATTGATCTGTCTGATTGGATTTGGGTGATTTACTTTTTTTTCTTTTTTTTGGTACTGCAAATAATGTCACTCTAACATTTCCACATGTGTCATGGCCTACCAATATTCAGTGGGTTTTAGCACTCATATTTAGGAGTGGAATCACTGGCCCATAGGATAATTGGGTTCGAGAATACTATATGATGCCAAATTATTTCTAAAGAATGTTTTCTAGAGGATTCATTTTTCTAAATAATATTTTACTTATTTATACACTGCTGGATTTTATTTGCTAACAGTGTTCTGAATTTTTGATTCTAGGTTCATATCTGAGATTAGCCTGTATTTTATTTGCCTCTAATGTTCTTGTTAGGTTCTTGTAATCAAGGTCATGTTAGTATTACAAAAATGACTTTTTTTCTTTCTCTGAGAAATAGCACTTAATATTATCATTATTTGTACTTGAATATTTGGGAGACACTTCTAATGAAACTAGGTCAGATGCAAGATTTTAGTTTTAAAATTTTAAATTAATGGTGGATATGTTCACAAGATTTAATTGTATAGGATTATTTGTCATAGGATTATGATTTATTGTTATATGATTTATATGCTTCTTAAACACTTTACATGTTTAAATTATTGCAACTTATCTTTAATAACTCATATTTTTAAATATACTGTTGTGTCTCTAGTTACACATTTTCATTCCGAATGGTTTTGTATCATATTTGTTTTCCTTGTGATCAGAGTTTCCAGAGTATAGTATCTTTAGTCTGGTGATGGGTATTAAGAAGGGCACGTATTGCATGGTGCACTGGGTGTTACATGCAAAAAATGAATCATGGAAATTTACATCAAAAACTAGGGATATACTGTATGGTGACTAACAATATAATAAAAAATATTATTAAAAAAACTAATACTTTTATTGGTATTCTCTACTGTATTTATGTTTTGTATTTTATTATATTTCTGCTTCATTTTTTCCTTTCTTTACAATTTTTGTGTTCTCAATTTATTCTTTCTTTAACTTAAGTTGATGCCTAATTTATTTATTTTCACCTTACATTTTTTCCTAATAGATGAACTTAATGCTTTAAATTTCCTCCAAAGTGCTGTTCAGATGAATTACATGTTTGGTACTATGCTACTTTGATGACGTTTCGCAGTGCAAAATATTTTATTTATTTCATTAAAAAGATTTTGTTTATTTATTTATTTATTTATTTAGAGAGTGTGTGTGAATAGGGGGAGGAACAGAGAGAGAGGGAGAGAGAGAATCTCAAGCAGAATCTGTGCTGGGCACATATCCCTATGGGGGGGTCAATTCCACCACCCCAAGATCATGACCTGAGCTGAAACCAAGAGTCACACTCAACTGACTCCGTCACCCAGGTGTCCCAGTGAAAAATACTTTAATTTGCACTTTAGGATTTTTTCTTTGATCCATGAATTATCTATTTCCTAACACATGACATTTTGCAAATATCTCTTTTTTACAGATCTTTAATTTAAATGGATTATGGCACAAGATTTTTCTTTATAATAAATTCTTTAACAAATTTTTGAGGTTTATTTTCCAGTATGTTATCAGCCTTCTTGAATATGTGTCCTTGAATAGAATATGTGTTCTGTAGTTGATTCAGTATTATATATACATTTATTAAACCAAATTTATTAATTGTATTGATTATTTGTTCTTAAAATCTATTACCTGCTTGATCTATTAATTATTGATAGAAGCATATTAAAAATCATCAAAATAATGGTGGTGTTTCAAACTTACTTTTAGAGTTCTGCCAATATTTAAATATTTTTGAAACTATCTTATTTTGTAGATAGGAATTATAATTTTTTTCTGTTGAACTGAACATTTTATCATTATCTGGAGATAACTTTATGCTTTTTTAATGCTTGGTAGGTTTTGCTTTAAAGTCTATTTTTGTCAAATATATATTTATACCAGCTTTCCTTTGTTTAGTTTTTACTTAGTGTATCTTTTACTATTCTTTTACTTTCAGTCTTTCTGTAGTCTTGTTATTTAGGTATAAACATTACTTTCGATATATTCCAACAGTCTTTCCCTTTTTAAATAAATAATTTACTTATTTTACACTTAATATAATAACTAATAATCTGGGAATATAGTCTACCATCTTATTTTATGATTCCAATTTCTTCCATCTTTTCCATATACTTTTTTTCCCCTATTCTTTCATTTGGATTGATTTTTCTTCTTTTATTTATATTTATCTCCTTTATTTAATGTTATGCAATCTGTTTTTAATTTTTAATGATTAACTTAAATACATTAAAGCTCTAAGTGCAAAAAATAAAGAACAGCAATGGAGTAAACTTAAGTATACATCTAAATAAATAATAACAATGTCAAGTTTTAAGCTACATTCATGGAACTAAAATACAGAAAAACAATAGCATACAAGTTGGGAAGGAAAAAGGGATTATATAAAGTTAGGTATTCTAACTTTAATACCAATATTATAAATTACATATTAGTTAAATATAAATTATTTAATAGTATAATTTACAAGTCAAGACCTTGCTAGGTAACCACATACCCAGAGTTAGCCAAACTTAAGATTAAGGGCACAGTCTTCCAAAAGATTGCCATCACTTCAAAGCCACAAGGATGGGGGTTTCCAGGGCCACACTCACTTCTGATCAGTTGGCTACAAATCTGGGGTATCCCACATAACTCTCAGGTTCAATTATTCACTAGAACAACTCACAGAATTCAGAAAAGCACCATACTTACTATTACAGTTTTACAAAAGCAAAATGAATCAAATTACAATAGCAAAAGTAATCAAGTCAAAATTACCAAACTATCCAAAGAATACACACATACAGAGAAGTCTGGAAGGGTTCCCATATGTTCTAAATACTCACAGGGAAAGACAAAACAGACAAGATTGGATTTCAAAGAAAACTTATGCTGCATATAGGAGATCTATCTAAAATGGACTAGTTATGTGTAGTGAGGAGGGCACGTGTTTCATGGTGCCCTGGGTGTTACACGCAACTAATGAAGCATCAAGCTTTACATCAGAAACCAGGAATGTACTGTATGGTGACTAACATAATATAATAAAAAAATTTAAAAATAATAAAATAAAAAAATAAAAGGTAAGAATACAAGAAGGAAAATGAAATGATAAAAAGACTACACTAAGCAAATGCTAACAGAAATTTAGCATAGCTGTACTAACTTCAGGCAAAGTAAATGTGACAAAAAGTATTATTAGAACTAAATAAGTACATTTTATAATAACATAAGTTAGTGAGAAATACATAACAATTCTAAATAGGCATGCAAAGAACAATATCCTTGCTTCAAAGTTATGAAGCAAAATAACGACAGAACTAAAATAAGAAATAACCAAATTTATAATCAATTGTTAAAATGTCTGTTTCCCTAGGGGTCCTGGGTGGCTCAGTCAGCTAAGAGACTGACTCTTGGTTTCAACTCAGGTCATGATCTCAGGGTTGCGGGATTGAGTCCTGTGTTGAGCAAGAGTTAGTCCTGCATTCAGCTCATACTCAGCACAGAATCTGGTTGAGATTCTTTCCGCCATTCTTTCCTTCTGCCTCGGCTTCTCCCCCTGCTTTCTCTTTCTCTCTCTCTTACTCCCCCTCAAATAAATAAATTAAATTCCATCTTTAAAATGTCTGTTTCCCTAACAATATTTTTTAGAAAAATAAAAGAACACTTTGAGAGGTTCTTACAGTATAGTCTGTGGACTCCTCAGGAGAACATTTAAGAAGTTCTTGCACTCGAAATGATTTCTATAATAATTCCAAGATATTATTTGCCTTTCACTTACAGCATACAGTGTTCACATAAGTACTGGTGGCACAAAAGCAACATTGAGTAAAACTGTTGGCACAATAGCAAAATCAAAGAAGTATCCTCAAGCTGTACCAGAAGTCATTGTATTTTTCACTATTATTCACTCATGCTTAAAAACAAGCAAACACACAAACAAACCAAAAAGGTGTTTTGATGGACTTTAACATGATACTACTATGAAGAATTTGATAACTCAATTAATAAATCAGATGTGGTTCTCAAAGTGTGATCTAATGACCCATGGGGTCCCCAAGACCCCTTTAATAGCAACAAACTGTGGTAAAATCTTGGGGTTTTTTTTATTGCCACATACCTACAGAATAAAAAAGACATTTTCACTTAAAAATGTTCTAGATGAGCAATAAATCCTATTAATTTTATTAAATCTTATCTGTTGAACACATTTTCAAATATTCTATGTTAAAACATGAATTATATGTAAAGACATTCTGGCATACACAAAAGTATAATGATTATCTAAAGGAAAACACTTGCGAAATTGTTTGAATTATGAGTTGCACTAATCATGGAGCACCATTTACTTAAAGAAATGACTGACAAAGTATTGTCATTTATACTTAAATATATACCAGACATTTTTCAAAAACAAATTAAATGAGCTTATCATCTGTAGGAAAACTGTCAATATGTTTTGCCAATGGGAAACTTGTATATAACACCACAGCTTCAAAAGTTCCTAACACTTAAAGATTTTTATGATAAAATTTCTAGTGTTATTAACAAATATGAGTTTTGGATATTTTATAATGGAATATAACAATATTTAGAAAATCTGTGTATAATCAATATCTTCAAATGACCAATGCATAATGTTATAAAATCATACATGGGAAAAGATCCATTAATAGAGCAAAAACAGACCAATGGATTTTAATGTAACTGACTGAAAATTTCATTGATGTGGTTTCAAATTCTACATAGTAACTAACTCTTGTGAAACTACCACTCTCAAGTTGTGATATGGCATGAAAATTTATCCACAGTTATATAAAAATGCTATTAAAGTATCCTTCCCTTTTTGAACTAAATATTCATATGAGGTTAGATTTTTTCCCCTACTTTACCCAAAACAATCCCCACTAGGATTAATGCAGAAGCAGATGTGAGGGGAGGAGTTAAGATGGCAGAGGAGTAGGGGACCCCTTTATCAGCTGGTCCCCTGAGTCAAGCTGGAGAGGTACCAGACCATCCTGGACATCCACAGAATCAGCCTGAGACGCAGGAAGATACATCTGGATCTCTACAAATTAACATCTCCAGTGCTGAGTATTGAGGTACGAAGCGGGGAGCCGTGAAACCACACACAGATATTGGAAGATAAATGGAAGGGGGAGGGAGCCGCCGCCTTCGGGCACCAGGAAGCGGTAGCCACCTGCACGGGGGACTGGGCAGACTCGCAGACGGCACCGGCAAGACAGCAGACTGAGACCATGAGCTGGGAGCACACACCACCAGTCTGAGGGATGGAGCTTCGGAGTGCCTGCAAGCCACACTGAGATGGAGCTCCAGAGTGCATGGGGGTGGCCAGCGGCTGGGGGCTGGCGGTGTTAGAAACACAAAGGACAGAGACACACCGGGCCTGAAAGTGAGGGCTGGGATGCCGGCTGTGGGGCGCACATCCAGGGACGCTGCAGGGTTGAGGAGCACCAACAGAAACAGAGTTAAAGTGGCCAGAACATCAGTGGAGAATGGTCCGAGATCCCTCTGTTCTGAGACAGAGGTTGAGATTCACCCACTGCTGCTCTGACTCTCAGAAGAGGCACAGCAAACCACCAGGGAAAGCCTCCAGAGAACAAAAGCCTGGAAAGACAGGCTCACAGTGTGCCCATCCCCATCCCCCTCACAGGGGACGCAGAGACTCTACCCAAACAGGGTTGCCTGGGTATCAGTGCAGCAGACCCCTCCACCAGAAGGCAGGCTGAAAAAACAAGAAGCCCACGTCCCTAAGGTCCCTATAAAACAAATGCGCACTGCCTGGGTCCTGGTCAATAATCTGAGTTCTGTACAACCCCGCCACCCCTCCTCATCAGAATGACAAGAAGGAGAAATCACCCCCAGCAAAGAAAAGACAATGAGTCTGTCGCCGCTGCCACAGAACTAATG
>NC_048228.1:58135450-58148649 GCF_002007445.2 Ailuropoda melanoleuca | reverse complement strand
AACACACACACACACACACACACACACACACACACACTTGACCTCCAATTATGGGTTTTAATGTCATTTGTTTTGTACTATACTCTGAATATTCATCACACTAATTCCAAAATTACAGGACAAAAAGATTTCAAAACTTTGTTTTGTAGTTTTATACAACATGATAAAAAATGTACATAGAATCAATTTCAATAAACCTTACAGAAGTACAAGCACTGATGTTGAAATTGTCTTCATATAGAAGTATAAAATACATTTATGTGCATGATATTTTAAGAGTTTTTCTGGAAGAGACTTTTAAAATATTGTTTTCATAATTTGAGTCTGTTCACAGCTAATCTCACCATAAAATTACACGTAGGTAAGTAGGTAATTACATATAATCTGCACATCCTGAACAACATCAGTATATTTCCCTATGTTATATTTATTTACTTCACAGGTTTAAAGGTCTTGGGGGAACTTTACTGGCAGCTTTTCTATGAAAGACTTCTCTGGACTGTTCTATTCTGGGCAATAAAATAATTTAAGATACATATTAGTTATGCAAAGCTGAGATGGTGATGGGACCATACAAAGGACAACAGACTACAGCCTTTTGAAGTGTGTTTGCTGTTTCTGAATGCAATAAAATCAATAATCATTTTCCTTCATTTACTTACAGCTCCAAGATTCACTATGCTGGCTCTTTAAACAAAAATGTTAATGAAGTTGAATTAATTTCTTTAAGAGTAAACCTAGGACTTCCATCAACTCAATTTTTATCCTGGAGCAGTGAATCATTGGCTTGCCAGCCAGTGGTTAAAAAGCAAAGAAGGAGGTTAAAAACAAAAGGTATATCTTGGAAATATCTGTCTACTATTCATGCAAGAGTGACTTTGTTTTTGCCAATAAATAAAATCAATTCTCTACCTTGTGTGCCGCCAGTGTGGATGGAGTTGCTGCATTCATTTGGTACATCAAATTCTTATCTCACAGGAGTGCTGGACTAAATGCTTTTGTTCCAGAGAAAACAAGAAATCAAACCACAGTTAGTACTGAAGTTTGAAATTTTTAAATCCTAAATCTTGCCCTAAGCGGAGTTGATAAGGAGACTACTCATTTCTTGTGTTTCTCATCGACTTAATTATTGATACTTCAGTATTTGTGGATGTTTTGGATGTCTAGCTACTTCTGCAGATAAGGTGACTCAAACTTCATTGAGCAACTTTCCCCCCCCCCAAAATCCCTGGTACAGAAATTACTTATTAGGTTACTTCAATAATCACTTTATATCAACTCAATGCTTCATCAAGTGGAAATCAATTAAAAATTCCACTCCTTTCTTTTGTATTTTCAGTATATTAGGCTATTCAAATTAACATTATGACTTATTCCATCTAATGGACTTGTTTTAAATAAAAGGCAAGATCAGAAGTAACCACTTTTGTTCCATTCTTTGCACATAGGTTCTGTTGTCTTTCGTAAATGGATTGAGAGTTTGGTTCTAAAAAGACCTGCTCCAGAGAACTCTCACCAGTATTTCCTGAATTGCTTCACTTCATTTAGGTCCTTAGTAGTCTTCCCATAAATAAAAATCTAGTCATAATAGATGGAGTAGATAGAGGAATTCACTGTAAAGCTCAGGAAGGATAGAAACCAGGAAGAGAACATCACTGGAAATCTGGGTAACCTTGCTTTACATAGTTCTTATTAGTTTATGTGCCAAGTGGGGTCTTGTTGCTTGTTTTTCACTATTTTTGTTTTTCTCCTTTTCTAAATGCAGCTTCAACTTACCCATAATTCCCCCTAAAATGTGTTCTTAGCACTTAAGTTTGTAATCGTGTTCACAGTTCAGCTACCACATGTAATCAAATTTGTGTTCTATCTAAAAATTTCCAGAAACGAGAATCTGATTGTTTCAGTTAAAACACCAGATCCTCCAAGAGTGACCAAATAATGAAGGAGGGAGAGGAGGAAAGGGAGGGGAGGGGTGAGGAAGGAGGGGAGGAAGGAAGAAGAAAAAGAAGAATATACAGTCAATTATCTGTCTTTCAATTAGCTCGGCCATTTTGTGATCTTGGGATATCAAGAGTGTTTATTAGAAACTTCAATCCAGATAAGTATTAAATATTCCATATGGCACTGTGCAATGTGTTATAGAAGATATAAAATTTGAGTCCATCCAATAAGATTCTCAGTTCAACAAGGACATAGGTTTTACATATAAAAAGTAGAATTTAAAACATTTATGACAGGACTTTCAGTATTCCATTTTATATTAAGAAATGATTGGTTTTTAACTTTAAGATTTTTTAGAGAGAAAATGAAGCAAATAATGGAAGAATTCTTGTTAGAAATGTAAGATTATAACTCATGACACCAATTTGTTTGGCTAAGTGGATTTTGACATGATATAGACACTGACTTTCTCTAAAATTCCAACTCTATTACCTTCCCAAGAGGCATGATACCTACCAAAATTTAATGAATGTTAATATGTAAATTTTATATATATTTGCATGGATATTTACATAGAAATATTAAGTGTATAAATGTGACCTCCAAAATGATTCAAACCCCTCAAATTAAATAACCATAAGAAAATATGTTAAAGGACGGTAACTATAGCAAATACTTTAAAATATAAAGTAAAGTTTACTGACAAAGTATTTTTAAAATCTTTCACAAGGATCAATTTGGCTCCAAGCTTATTGTAACCAATAAAGGCAGCTACAGTTTGATTTAGACTCTTACCAAAATTATAAGTATGCTACTCAAGGGGAGCATGACTACACCTGGGCTCTGGGTACTAAGAAATTACTCCCTTGTATTCTCAAAAGACAATATATAGTTAATGAGTATCTTTAAAAAGATCTTCATAGTGACTACAGTAAGGAGAGACATGGGGTTGCTGCTGTTATCATAACTCAGTGTAGGCTGATGCATTATGCCAAAGTGTAGCTTATTAAAAGCAATCTGGGATAAGACAGAGGAATAAAGTTTCCAGAATAAAGGCTTATTATCCATTCCTGCAGCTATGTGATGGTCAAAGTAACTCAGTTACTACATCTTACTCCTAAGTGTGATATATAAGTAAGTTTGAGGTTATATTCAGTATCTATTGAGCAGGTATTTTATATTATTTGTCAGATTCAGGGCCATATACTTTTACTGTCAAGTCAGGAAGGAGTATGTTTTACATCTTTTATTGAAAGACTTGGAAACTGATCAAGATACGTGCCTTGAGAGATTGCAGCTGCTACAACTACTACAACTACAACAACAACACAGGGATTGGCCTGGGTTAAAAAAAAAAAAGTTGATTTCTACTCTAAAGTAGCTCAGCAATAGCAAATTAATTAACTACTTACTTTTCCCAAGAAGAAATACATTTCTGATTTTCCCTCTAGAATACTTTATTTAAATACAGATTTTTAATTTTTATTATTTTACAATTGTCTCATCTGAATTTTGTCAATATGAATATTCAAGTTGTTTATTCAATCAACATTTACTGAGGGCAAATAATATAGAAGGATGTGTATTAGTCACAAAATAGGTTTATGTTATAATAGAAGATCTAGAGGGTAATTACATAAATAAGACATAAGTTAATAATTGCCCCTATGAAAGGATCTACTTATAGGAGCACAGACAAGGATACCTGATAATAGCTAACAGTTGAGTGCCTGCCATGTGTCAGGGACTATAATAAGTCTTTTATAGATACTGTTTCACATATCACTCCCATTTTACAAATGTGAAAACCAAGGCATTGACGTGCTACATAATTTACCCAAGGATTCTGTTATTCCTTAGGGATCGTAGAAAAAAAAAACTTAAAAAGCAGTAACGACATTAGAAATGACCCTGATGCTGAAAATTTCTGAAGGTAAGGCAGAAGGTAAATCTAAACAGAGGGAATAACATAAACAGAGTCCTGAAGGATGAATTTCCGTGATGTGTTTATCCAACAGAATCACCCCATGTTGAAGCAACATGAGATAATTGGCAGTAACAGACACAAATCTAGCTTTTGTCCAAAGATGAAAGGTCTTGCATATTAAAGAGATTTGGAATCTTGTAAGGGAATGTTAAAACAAAGAAAAACTAGAAAAAAAAATCAAAGAACTTTAAGGTGGGATGTAGCATGGTGAGACCCAAAATATCAATATAAATATTATTTTACATATTTTAAATTTGAGTTCTAAAATACTTGCTCCCCAAAATAGTACATGAAATATGTTTACTTTTTACATATGAATTATATATTTGACTACATATTTCACAGAAGTAGGATAAGTTTTATACATGTTCTATAACTTTTTTAACTTCCCCCACTCACTTAGGAATGTATTTTAGAATTTTCAAAATGTGAGTGCTCAAAGATTTACTCTTGTGTTTTAAAATTGCTTCCTGGTATTGCTTGTCATGAACCTTCCCTTTCTTGATCTGGATACTCTGGGATAATATACCCATTAAGAAAGATTCCTACAAATAGTATCACTGGCTTAAAACTTGAAAATGTTAACTGTTGGTTGATATTGTTGATTTATACTCCAAAAAAGAGTACGAATTTCCACTGTAAACACTTTCCCTGTTTCCGTGGATCTCACCAACCTAATTATCTTTTAAGATTCTGACAAACATATAAATGATAAACAGTGTCATCTAATTCTTTCCAAGTTTTCCTCCCCTATGAATAATGTCACCATACAGA
This sequence comes from Ailuropoda melanoleuca, assembly GCF_002007445.2. NCBI lineage: Eukaryota > Metazoa > Chordata > Mammalia > Carnivora > Ursidae > Ailuropoda > Ailuropoda melanoleuca. Next base: position 58,143,947 of record NC_048228.1, on the reverse strand, counting down.
AATTTCAGCCTTAACACCCTATCTCAGGATTATAAAGTATCTACTTCTGTATTTTATATTGGTTCTCTCATATTTTTAGAGCTTATAGAGACTGAGCATACATCTGAAATACATTTAAATTTAAGATATGATTTTATTGTATTTTCAATATGATACCAAATTGCATTGAAGCAATTTATTGAATAATTTTTTTATTTCTCCAGCTTTGAAACACAATTTTATAACATTGATACATACACAACCTATATTTAGATCTAATTTAGTCTGTTTATTTCCATGCTAGATACGAATTCATTTTAATCATAGTTTGATAGTATAATTTCTTATGTAGTATAATAAATGACTTCTAAAGTTGTATTACCTAATTTATAGCAATTATTCAAACACATGAGATATAGAATTGTCATGTATTTCCATAATATCAGAATATTAATCAGAATTTTCTGCTGAAAAATACAGTATATTTCTCCTTTCTTTTGAGCCTTGTTTTGTATTCTGCAACAGTTTATAACTATTTTATGTAGAGTTTGCCATTTCCTTTTAGGAGTTTTATGGTTTTATTGTTACTGTAGATAACTAATAACAAAGTACACATAGTTATTATATGGGGACAACTGTCTGAACTTTTATTACTTTTAGTTCTATTCCCATTAATTCTTACATTTTCTGATTTAAAGAGTTGACTTGAAGTAATGTTATTTGTTCTTACTACATTTTTCAGTATGTTTCCTTTATTTTTGACTTATCACATGAGTTTGGAACATCAGGACAATGCTGGATTACATGTAAAACTTTGCTTATAGCTTGGTAATGCTTATAATAGTTTATGTTACAATACACTTAATATTTTTAAATATTTATTAGTTAAAAACTAAATAACTTCCTTAAAACAGCATATTTTAAAGTTTGTTAGGACTCAGTAATGAAACTGTCTCATGTGTTTGTAGACAACAGCTTTACCATGTACAGTCTATTCTAAGAGTAGTTTATGGTATATATTGCTGTATAGGTTCATAGTTACAATTCTGCCAAGTTTGTAACTTCATTTAAAGTTTTAAAGTATCACCAGATAATGTTACATACTGTTATTAAAATAAGATATCATAATGCACTTTAAATAACTAAAACTCCTGAGACTTACTCTATATGTACTTTCCTCTATCATTTTATCCAACCTCTTACCTGTGTCTTGTGCTGCAAACACCACAACCATCCAGCTTTATTTGCCCAGAGTGAAGACAATTTTTGATTGAAATGCTGCTTCTATTGAAGTGCCAACTAATATCCTTTCACACTAGCTAATAAAAGATCTCTTCTTGACCAGTCACTAGAATTAAAGTTCCAGCATCAATTTTGAGATTTTTTTTATTACTTGCTCTTCCTAATGGTCCATTTATATAAAAAATATTTTTAAAGCCAACTGAAGCAGAGCTATGTGGAAGACTCATCAGTCAGTGGGAGATGGGTGCAGCCTCTGAGGGTGAGAAGATTACAATCCAGAGTGTAATGAGAATGCAGTCGGTAATGTTCATACCAATTCTCATTACAATCTTTGTCACTGCAATGGATTCACAGTGTATCATTTTCCATCCTTGTTATATTCTTTGTCAGAAAAATGAGACATCATTCATGCCATCTGCCTTTCTTCCCCACACCCCTCCCCAACACTTTATTGTATTTTTCCACAGATTGCATTAGAGGAATAAATTGCAAAGCTCATACAAAGTCCACGGAAGAGTCCTGATAAATACCAGAACACAGTCCCAACTCATGAATCCACAGGCCATATGATGAATTCTAAAACAAAATATCATTAATTATAGATAAATGCACTGCTCTGAAATAAAAGTACACACAAATGTATCCCTTGCACATAGGACCTAAGTAAGCAAAATTTCTATAAGCCCAGGGTGCCTGGGTAATACAGTTGGTTGAGCTTCCAACTCTTGGTTTCAGCTCAGGTCATGATCTCAGGGTCATGGGATCAAGCCCCACTTCTGGCTCCATGCTCAGCACAGCGTCTGCTTGAGATTCTCTCTCCTTCTCCTGCTCACGTGCCCCCCCCAATAAATCTTTAAAAAAATTTATAAGCCACTTTAGTAACTTGGAATGAGAGTATTGCAAATAGTTTTTTGGGGGAAGGGTTTTTGTTGTTGTTTTTGTTCTTTTTGCTGTTGTTGTTTTAAGATTTGAGCATGAGCCCAATGCAGGGCTCGATCTCACAACCCTGAGGTCATGATCTGAGTTGAAATCAAGTCACTTAACCGAATGTGCCACCCAGGTGCCCCAGAGAATATTGTGAATTAATTTTTTTTAAGATTTTATTTATTTATTTGAGAGAGAGAGACAGCCAGCGAGAGAGGGAACACAAGCAGGGGGAGTGGGAGAGGAAGTAGCAGGCTTCCAGCAGAGGAACCTGATGTGGGGCTCGATCCCATAACGCCAGAATCACGCCCTGAGCTGAAGGCAGACGCTTAAAAAAAAAAAAGATGAAATGCTTAAAATGGGCAATTGAATAGAATTTAATAAAAGGATAATATATGATGTGTTGGCAGTTTAAAGAAAAGCACCCCCCCCCAAAGGTGACATATCCTAGAGCTAGAGCCTATAGAAGACTCACTAGCCCCAGCTCCAGGCAATGTCAGGGGAGGGGGAAATACCTACATACCATGAGACTTGTAACTGAGGGAATGAAGGAAAGGCCACTATGGGATAGGGGTTTTTTCCTTATGTGGGAGAATACAAAGTTATCAGGGAGAGAAATTGGGAATAACTAAACAGAACTTTATCTCTCTGCCCTCCCTTTTCCTACCATTTCCTCGGTTAGTTGACCCTAACCATAAGCTGGAGTTCTAAAGAACCCATCTGATGCAGCCCATATAGGGCAGCCTCCTGAGACATAAAGCATGTGAAGAATAAACACCATCTGGAGGAGAACAAAAACAGGTATTAAGGATAGGAAGTTAATGATTTAAAGGCACATTGCCAGTATGTTGCATAAGAGCAATAGAAACGGAGCTTCAATTTGTCTGACTCCAAAGGTTTGTTTTTATCATGTATTATTCAGGGTTTCTCAGAGAAACAGAGGTTTTATCATATATACACAGCCCTAACTATTAATAACTCAATCTCTATCAATAACCCCTCTCTCTAATATGGAGATACATGTGTATACATATATATATATATACAGATGTATAGAGATTTTTTATAAGGTGTCAGCTCATACTCTTATGGAGGCTGAGAAATCCCATGATCCACTGTCTATACACTGGGGATACAGGAAAGTTGGTAGTATAGTTTGAAGGTCTGAGAACCAGAAGTGTGGGAGGCAGGAAAAGATCAATGTCTCAGCTCAGTAGACAAAGCTAATTCAACCTTCCTCTGCCTTTTTGCTCTATGAAATCTCTCAAGGATTAGATGATGCCTACCCACACTGGGGAAGGCCATCTGCTTTAGTCAATCCACCAATTCAAATGCTAATCTCTTCCAGAAGCACCCTCACAGACACACTGAGAAATTATGTTTAACCAGCTATCTGGACATCCTATGGCCCCTGTCAAGATGGCACATAAAATTAATGATCACAAAGCACTATGCAATCATACCTTCCTCAAAGGAAAGCAGTGTTATGATATAGTACTCCGTTAATTCCTGGAAAAAAATGAAGCAGCTGATAAAGAGAAAACAAACACTTCCCATTATTTTAATTTGGTCAATGTTGATGAAATTGTGATTTCAGGAACAATTTCTAAGCCAGATATTTGTTATGATCATTGGATAGATGTCACCTTGGAGACCCTGCTCTGATATGGACTGCTGATGTTATTTACCCACAAAATTGACTATCTTAATATATTTACTTAGGGTTGTGGATACTTAGCTGTCTTATCTCTTTTCACATATTCCAAGTTCAAGAACCATTCATTAGCTTGAGCTGAGTAAGATGAACACAGGGAATAATACCTTGCTTTCAACTGATTGCAGAAAAAAGAAAAGGTCAGGATTGGCAAAGGACTAAAAAGAGACCAACTCAAGTCACAGAGAGTAAAACAGCACTGTAAACTTCAACATCTCTGGCACTATCAATCACTGAAAATCTTTTAGCAGCACAAGGCCATCTTTAACCAGCAATGGTATAACTGAAATTGATCACTTACATAAGGGAAGCAATTCTGCAGCTAATAGGACCCTCAGCACTCACTTTCTGGTCTCAAAGGAAAAAATACTAGGAAGCTAGAGTTCAACCTTATTTCACAATAAAATTAAGTTTTCTTTCTTAACAGGTCTTCTAATTTTACCAGTTGAAATTCTTCTTTGAAATAATAAAGGTTTTAAGATAAAGAATTTAAATGGAAAATCTATATTCCATCAGAAATATGGAACCTAGGCATTTCTCCAAATAGGGTTTTGCCCCCAGAATAAAATCAGGACACTCTAATGACTTTTAATCTAAAGGATGAGTGAAGTAAGTACACTGGAAACAGGAAGACCTAACTTGACTCTTGGGACACCATTATAATCATAGAGAGGAGACTTGCAGGGAGGGACTAAGTTGTACCATTTTTTGAAAAGTAAATAAAACCAGAAGACTGGAATATTCTTTTAAGCACGCTCACAGTCCCATGTGTCCTCTTTAGTTATATGTTAAGCACCCACATATTACTCCGGGAAAACACACATTGGTAGTGTAAGTTGCGTGTTTAGGCTTAGATGTTAGTGAGTGGAGCTAAGCATTACTTCCCTTGACACATCTGTTTGCATTCAAGTTCTTATGTAGGAGCTTAGTCATCACCTAGTTGAGACTCAGACTTGAAGTCTGGTCTTTGACATTCCAGACATGTTAGGTGGACTAGTAAGGCCCAGGGTTGTGATAGCTGGGAAAAAGAATCAGACTTTGAGAAGATAGAGTTCTGGGGGAAACTGAGCATGTGTGTGAATGTAAACAGCCAAAACACTTTAGAGAAATGGTGTTAGACAATTTTGTAGTAACTACTGATCTTGACATGGAGCAAAGCTATGCCAGTGTGAACCAAGACATTAGGGCCAACAGAATAAGGTGACCCAGTAAGGACCCTGGGTCTTCAGCATGGCTCTCAGTGTCATCACAGCTTCTGCAGTAGTCATGATGAAGCTGCACTATGGACACTGAAACACTGGGACAGTGGAAGGACCCATGCCCTTAAGGATTGAGCTGCAGTGGTCCACCTTACCCCCCCACTGCCAAAAAGCTCCATCCTACCCCCAAGAGAGCAACAAAAAATCCAAGACATGAAAAAAATGTAAATCCCCTGAAATTAAGAAAAATTGCAGAAAATAAAAGCCAGAAAGTTGCAATATGTTATAGAAGGAATTTTGAAGTAAAAATGTGGTGGAAACTTCTAGAAGATATTCTTGTCCAAAGTCCATTTCTTTTTGACCCCTTCCTCAGTCATGTATATTTCAGGATTAACAGTACCTTGATGAATACCATGAACATTCAAACTTCATCCATTCACCCATTTTTAAAAATATTTTATTTGAGAGAGAGCGAAAGAGAGAGAGAGAGAGAACAAAGTGGGGGTTGATTAGGGTCAGGAAGAAGCACACTCCCAACACAGGGCTCCATTCCAGGGTCCTGGGATCATGATCTGAGCCAAAGGCAGGTGCTTAACAGACTGAACCACTCAGGTACCCCCATTCACCCACTTTATCTAAACACGCTACTGCCTCATTTTGTTCACGTGCCATTTCTTTCATTTGTCCACCATGGCAATCCTTGGCACAACAAATTGAATAGGGGTTTAAGAAGTCAGATTTTTCATAGCTCCCAGCACATGCTTTGCAAACATGGACATGCAGATATCTGCTGAACTATAAATTCCTTATTTAGTAGTTCCAACATCAGATTTTACATTGAGAGTTCCAGAATTTGGAGTATTGATAATGCTGATATTCTATGTTCAGTGTCTCAATGGTTCAACCTCTAAAATGAAAGAAATATTTCCCATTTCCATTTTCCATCCTCATGGGTGTGTTTTTAGAACTAATGAGATAATATTTATAATCCTAGGGAGTAGATAGCTTTCTTTCTCAAGACATTAGTGTGCAATTTAGTGCTTATGAAGAAGCAATTTACTGAATGGCACCCTAGTGAAATAAAAAATATTTCAAGGACTATTCTATTTTAAGTGAAAAATTGGTAGATTCTGTATAGAACTTGACAATACTTACAGTTTAAAAAGTTTTAAGTGATAAAAAAAACCTAACCAATATATCTTCTCTGAAATACATTTCTTGAATTTATACTTTCCTATTTGCTCCTCTTTTAAAGACAAGTATTTTCTTATACTTCATTTGTAACTTCTCCTTTAGATTTTTCTTTCATTAACATTATCTCATGAAAAATGTTAAAGTTTATATGTAACTAATTCTTATTGTTTTACTATCTTTTTCTTCAGCTCATCCATTTACCAATTCTCTCAAATGCCCACCATTACAATAAGATGTAAACATACGCTTATTTATTTAAAAAATTAAAATAAATGTGGGGGGGAAGTAAATATTTTAAAAACAGAAGCAGGACTCAAACTCAAATTTTAAAAAAAATCAATATATAAAGATTTATCTATTTATTTTAGAGACAGAGAGAGAGAACACAAGCAGAGGGAGAGAAATACTCAAGCAGTTTAAAAACCAGGAATAGTACATTTCTCAGTGAGCATGATAATTTTCATTTCCTGTGTCACAGATATCCTGGGACATTTAAGGTTTATATTATATTACTGCCAACCTCCTTAAAGCTGGTTTTATTTTAAAGTTATTTACATATATATCCAATTTTAAAACTTGATTTTAAGAAAAAAAGTAGCAAAGGAAAAAACCTAGGTATTCTTATAAACTGAATTGTAACAAGTAAAAGAATTCTACTGGTCTAATTAAGGTGACAAGTGAATAGCCTTTACCATTGAGTAGTTTTCATGGTTTATAAAATCCCGAAGTTATTTTTTTTTAAGATTATTTGAGAAAGAGAGAGAAAAAAACACCTGTAAGCAGGGGGAGGGGCAGTGGGAGAGAGAGAGAATCCTCAAACAGACTCCCCACTGAACACTCCAATGCAGAGGCTTGATCCCAGGACCCAGAGATCATGACCTGAGCTGAAAGAATTGGCCACTCAACTGGCTGAGCCACCCAGGTGCCCTTGAAGTCCTTTTTAATGAATAATATATACCACAAGAGTTACTGGAAGAGATGATAACTAGCTATTACATGAAATTTGGGAGCAAGGAAGAAAAGGTTTCTGTGGGGTGCCTGGGTGGCTCAGTAATTAAGCATCTGCCTTCGGCTCAGGTCATGATCCCAGGGTCCTGGGATCGAGCCCTGCATCAGGTTCCCTACTCAGTGGGAAGCCCGCTTCTCCGTCTCCCACTCCTCCTGCTTGTGTTCCCTCTCTTGCAATCTCTCTGTCAAACAAAATCTTAAAAAAAAAAAAGCTTCTGAAAACCAGGAAATGAAAAATAGAATGTATATAGTATTTCTAAAGAAAAAGAAAATCATTAACAATGCCAAAGTATTCTATTAATATGGTGAAAAAAATTCTCTTAAAGTAGGCATATGTACACAATTAAATTTGAAAGTTATCTAAATAGAGCAGTTGAGAGACTACCAAGTTAGCTTGAATGATCACAAAGGCACTATAGATCTACCTTGAAGCTGGTCAGGTCTTGGGGCCTGTAAACTTTATACATATTTAATTAAACACACACACACACACACACACACACACACACACACAGCCATCTTAGTCTATCACACTGGGATAAAAACTTAAAATTTCAAAGCTAATCTGAACAGATAAGAAATTGTTTCCTTTTTCTTCTAAGCCTAATTAAACAAGATACCTCTAAGATGTTAATGGCTTAAATTTTACCCTTAAAATATTTCCATATTGTCAAGTTTTAACTCAATTTTTGCAAATCATGTTTAAAACTTAAGTCTCTTATTTGGGTAAAAAGGAAAGGTATTTTTTGTTAGAGGAATATAGTTGTCACTACTGCCATTCACATAACATGTTTTTCCTTCATTCTGACCCACAGTGGATTGCTTTTTTCAAGGAAGCTCCCACCTGCAGTTAAGCAGGTCTATGTAATTCTGGGCAATGAGTTATAAGCCACCTCCAGCCCAAAAGGTATGATTCTAAGGTGAGACACTTCAGAGTTCTCTTTTCCCTTTGCCATGTTCAGAGCAATGGTCAAGATAGTAGGTCCTAAGGCAGGCTACTTCAAGAGTGAGGATGAGGGGCCCCTGGGTGGCTCAGTCAGTTAAGCATCTGCCTTCAGCTCAGGTCATGATTCCAGGGTCCTGAGATCAAGCCCAGAGCTGGCCTCTCTGCATAGCAGGGAGACTACTTGTCCCTGTCCCTTTACCCTGTTTGTGTTCATGTTTTCCCTCTCCCTCCGTCCCTCCCTCAAAAAAAAAAAAAAAAAAAGGGAGGATGAGTTCTGTCCAGGAGCAGAGC
>NC_048228.1:58123111-58135350 GCF_002007445.2 Ailuropoda melanoleuca | reverse complement strand
GGCTCGATCCCACAACGCCGGGATCACGCCCTGAGCTGAAGGCAGACGCCTAACCACTGTGCCACCCAGGCGCCCCAAAAAACAGACTCTTAGAGAGCAAACTGAGGGTTACCAGAGGGGAGGTGGGGTGGGGAGTAAGTGAAATAAGTGATGGGGATTAAGCAGTGCACTTGTGATGAGCAACAGGTATTGTATGGAAGTGTTGAATCACTATACTGTCACCTGAAACTAATATTACACTGTATTTTAACTGGAATTTAAAATAAGATTTTTAAATTTTTTTTAAATTTAAGAAATGTGCTAGGAGAGTAGATCCCAAAAATTCTCATCACAAGGAAAAATAATTTATGTCTATAGGAGATGATGGATGTTATGTAAAATCATAGTATTTCACAGTATATAAGTCCTTATGCTGTATACCTTAAACTTCTATTGGACATGTAGCACTGCATATCAATAAAAGTGGAAAAAAAAATAAAAAGCTACCCTAATCAAAGTCATGCCCCCTCCTTGAGTAATCCCGCATCCAATAACTGTTCAATAAAGGACTGTCCCCACTGTTGTGTCAATGTAGGACAATTCTGAAGAACCACCCCAGATCCAGAGCTTTCCCGAGAAGGGTTAAAGTCTCTTTTGGAAATTCGTCTCAGTTCTACTCCACCTGCACAATTCTACTTTCTTCACCCCTCTAGTAGATGTTGATTCTGAGGGCACTCCTCAATAATCCTTCTGCATACAAACCTCCATCTCAGACCATTTTGGAGGTAATCTGACCTTTCACAGTATTCAGCTGTAGTAGACCCCCCCTCTATTTGAATGACAAGGGCTTTTCAAAGTCAACATACTCAAAATTAAGCTCATTATCCACCCCCCACCAACATGACTACTTATGTTTCCTTTGGGAATATTCTGTACTATTCAATCAAGTGTTAACCCTCCCCTTTACCTTTCTTAAAAAGGGTCTACTTCATCCACAGTCTGAAAGGAGTAAGCCAAAATACTGCAGGAACTACCACCAATTCAACCAGAAGTGGTCCTTTTATTCTATCTGTCAGTGATTTACAATAGGACACAGGACAGACAACTAGTCCATCCTTTGGCTCCAGAGTAATATTGGGGCAAGATTTTATTTCATGCCAAACCCAAGTCAAGCAGAATCTGATGATATAGAATGGGAAAAAGAAAACAACACCATGAACCTTACTGAAGAAGCCACCTTATGAAGGGAATAACAGATTGTAGAAGGAAACATGAATGAGAACTCACTCAGCTGAAGAAAGGGATAGAGACGGATAGAATTCATAGCTGATTACTTCCTAGTTCCCTTTCTTCCAACTATTACTTTTTGAAACTTGCTCTTATTAAAAGGTTTCAGAGAAATCTTACAAGTGGTATATTCACCAAACAAAAAATAAGACATCTTCTACTATGGTTAACACCAAAACGTATCCTTTTATTTCAATCAGAAACCTGAAAGGGATTGAAGTCCTGTCCCCCAAAGCTGATTAGCTAAAAATAAATTCTTCCATTTTTGTTGCCACTGTTCTCTTTCTCTCAACCTATTTCAACTACCTAAGCTCAGAACTTCCCTCTTCCTTGTCTGTCAATATAGACACATTATTCATGGTTCAGTCTCTAGTCTTGACCTACTTTAAATCAATCTTTCATATTTATTTATTTATTATTCATATTTATTTTCATATTATTCATATTTATTTTAGTGTTATCACTAACATACTAATCTGATAGTATTGTTTATCAAAAATCCTTCAATGAACGCACTTCCATATCTATAAGATCAAACAAACTGCTCTGATAGTACACTAGGTACTCTCTTCTATGGCCCTATCCTACCTGTCCAACTACATCATCTGCCACAAGCACTACTGGATTTTTATGATCCACTATTAGCCTTCTTGTAGTTTCGTAAACTTGCCACATTTTCTTAAAATTTATTTTCTTATGCACATTCTTCCCATTGTTTAGAACATTCTTTTTAAGTTTACCAGCTTAGAAGTCACTGTAACCAACTAGCTTATAAACTTCATCAGGGAAAGAGTCATGCTTACCTTAGTCACTGCTGCTTCTTCACAAAGTACAGTAGCTTACATGGAGTAGGTCTATCTCCTGTGCTATGAATTAACTGAAGCCTTTCTTCAGTTACAAGCATTTAGGCATGCTTTTTGCCTTTCAACATTTTGCACATAATTCCATCATTGCAATTAATTTATTGTATTATAATTTTTGTGTGTGCATAACTCTCTCTTTGCAAGAATGAAAAGTGTTGAGGGAATATTCCATAAATTTTCATGTTGTCAAATGTTGTCCGGAAACTAACAAAGTACTTGGCATAGCGTACTTAGTAATATTTGCTATACGAATGAATATATACTCCCAGGCTGTAGATCTAGACAAAGCTTTCAGCTTTCAGGAAGAAGGCAAAATCTCTGAGGGATGAAACCTAGCAATTCCTTCTTTAGAACAACAGAAACAATGTGCATGGACTGAGGATGAGAATTTCCCCTGAAACCAGACTGTAGAAGAAGGGAGGAACACAACAGGCAGTATTTATGAAAGCAGTCTGTTGATTCAGGGGCAGGAGGGAGAGAGGCTCCGCATTATCAGCAGCTGTGCAATGCTCACTCAGGGGGCCTGAGGGTAAGAAAATGGGACAAGAATGTACTCTCACATACAGCCCTGTGCCATAGGAGTATCTCTTCCAGCTGAGAGTAGAGATCTGGTTCTTTCCTACCCCTGACATGCCCCATAGACACCCACACACAAACATCTCCAACAAACGGGCCCAAGTAGAAATGAAAGATGAGCAACAACTTAGAAGATGTGTCAAGGAAACTATACAGAAACATTTCAAAAAGAATGAGTAAAAGGAACAGGACAAACAAGCAGTTGAAGAGGACTTTGGAAAAATGTTTAAAAATATTGTGAGGACTTCAAAAAATTTAATGAAACAGCCAACTCTGCAAAATAGTTCAAAAGTGAAAGAAAGGCTCAGAGAAGGTATGAGGAGAAAAATGGAATGAGAGAACCTGAGCTGGAGGAAACCAGGAAAAGTAGAGGAGGAAAAAAAAAAGTCCCCACAGAAATACGAACTGTATCAGATACTGTTTTGACCTGTGTCTTTCCTTCCTGCTGTAGGTCAGGTAGCATCAAACCAGAAACAAATAGTTAAGAAAATGTCATTTAAAAACAGAGGTTTTCTAACGACAACAAAAGTATGAGCTATATAAGAGTAAAATTACAAAAGAAGTTATGACTTTTCCATAGAAAAGGAAATTTTGCAAGATGTAACTAGAGATACAGCACTTATGAATAGAAGTCTCATTAACAAATTTTCTAAAATGACAAACCAATCTTACACAATTCAGATTAAAATAAAAATGGCTTTCCAAGGATTCCATCAACATTATTCTCAAATATGTATGCAAGATAAAAAGGTTAGGAATAGCCAAACCAGTAATAAACACTAAAAAGGATGTAAAAGGGACTTGACAAAACGTCTTGACTTACTACAAAGCTATTTTAATGAGGACAGTGTGGTATTGTCATGGAAACAATTAAGATGTTGTAACTTACACAAATGGCTCTTACTATACACAAAACATAATAACCTTATGATGAAGATTCTATAGTTATTTTATAAGTGAGAAGTCAGAGTAATAAGGAAATTAAGCAACTTGCTCAAGGTTTCAAGTAGCAGATTGAGCTTTTTAACCCATATTCTGAATTTTAAACTGCCATGCCTTTAATAAAAACAAAATCAAACAGAATAAAGAAATGGAACAGACCTATGAATATGTGGAAATCACATAAGGTAGGGATATTATTGCAGGAACTAGGAAAAAATGACTAGCAAATAACGCTAGCATAAAAAATGATAAAGGAAATTGGATCTACATATGTGAATTCCAGATGGATACAGAGACAAAAGCTAATGTTATACATATAGAGATCTTTAAACCTTGAGATGGGGATGGTTTTCTTCTACAAGGTATAAGAAAAGCACAAACCATAAAAGATTAGTCAAATTCAATTATTAAAAATAGTTTCTGCTTACCAAGATGCAATAAAAAAGAAGTTACCAGTCAAATTGAAGTCAAAGAGCATAAACAGAAAAAGAAACAAACCAAAAAAATGAAACTATAGAAACATAGGGGGGGCATGAACAGAAACTTCACAAAGTAAAGAAAACCAAAATGGCCAGAAACTTCAAAATTTAGAGGCCAAACAGATGCCTTTTAAATAAGGAATTACACCACATTCTGCACTCTAGCACATTTTAAAGATCTACCACTGTCAAGCATGGTGAGCACATACAGCAATAACACTTTGGTGGGAGTCTCAATTAATAAAAACACTTTTGGAAATAATATGCCATCATGTGGTGAAGCAGAAAGTGCTCAGATTATAACCTGGAAGTTTCACTTTAGAAATGCTGATTACTTGGAGCTATATTCCAGAATATTCCAAGAAGTCTCCCCAAATCCTTTTACAAATAAGTTTGACAAGTCCATCCCATGCATTTACCACATTTGTCTTGCCTCCCAATGGTGAGCATAGTTTATGTTGATTCTGGGGTCCCTGCTGCACTGTAATGGCCCCTGCTTGCTTCACTAAAGCCAACTCCTGTTCACCTCTCAAACAGACAGCTCTTCATTTTACATTCTTTAATGTCGTGGCACACCAGAGATCTCTGGCTCCACCACTTTTCACTTGGTCATTTAATATACTCCTCCAGCCTTAGGATCCTTGAAAATTATGAATAATTTGGCTTCTAGTAGGAGGAATGTGTACTGGTGAGCAGGGGAGTCCAAGGTCGGTCTGTTAGTCTGGCTTCAATTTGTAATCCATACAAAATTATTTTCTGAGCACCCATATGCAAAGTGCTCATTATATAGAAGTTACCAATGTGGATACATCTTAGCCCACACAAGTCAGAGCATAGGAAAGCAAGCTTTGATAAGGAAAATAAAAGCTTGATGTAGGCTATTAAGAGGGAAAATACTGGGTTCAATGAGACTTTATTTGGTCTAGTTTAGGGGACTATTCCCTAAGAACATAATTGATTTAACAAATGAGCTAAGTGAAAAAGATGTTTGTAAGACAACCCATAGAAGAGAAAAAGCATCTGTAGGACCTGAATAACCAAGTCCATAACACATTTGAGAGGTAAAATGAGAAGAGTTCAGTATGGTAGCAGTATAAAGAAATGAGGTCGAGGCATGGGACTAGAGAGATAACATAAATTATACAAGGTTTGTGTGGCACAGAAAGGGTATGAAATAGTATTTCAAAGGCAAGTAAAATTATTAAAGGGTTTTAATCATTGTTGCATCTTTATTAAACAGGTTTAACATATCATCATAGCTGTTCTATGGAGACTAGATAGACATTGACCAAAGGAAGAAGGAAGTGGTAGGAGGCCTATTCCTCTAGGAAACTGGCAACGTAAATGAGATTTTGATGGGTCCAAGACATACTTAGGAGAGTCCTAGAACTTGTTGCTAATTAAATATAGTGGGTGAAGAAAAAGGAGAGGTCCAGGATGGCTTAGATTCCTAGTTGAGTAACTAAAAGGAGAGTGGTATTATAGAAATGGAAGGAAGAAAACTGAGGGACATAGTACGATTGAGATGCCTGGGATAGATCTAGTGTGAGTCTGGTTGCAGGTCTTAACTACCCTTACTCTCCTCCATCAGAATAATATTTACAGCAGCTGGTATTTAGACAGCACCTCAACGTCCCACTCAAGGTGATCTATCAGTACTAATTTAGTTATTTCTATGAGAGAGTAACATTACACAAGTAGGACAATAATGGCTTAACTGAGGCAGTAAAAACCCTAGTAATTCATCTACATCCTCAGACCCAGAGGATAGGATCACTGAAATTGCACTCCAGGCCATCGGACTCTATAACCAGGGCCTTTAAAGAGTACCACTCTACTGCAACTGTTAAGTATGTCAAACTTCATTCGGAGCAGTGTTAGAACAAAACTAAATATACTAAAAATGTTGTTCCTTTGTATTCTCACATCTTCCTTATGGAATAACCAAAGAAATGCATAGGGATAGGAAAAGGAACAGGCTTACATAAAGAAGGGAATCTGAAGAGACTACATGGGTTGAAAACATGAGGAAGAATACAACCGCAAAAGCAGTGGCAAAGCACACAATACCGTGGGTTCCCTATTAAAGATTAAAAAAAAAATCAAATGAACAAACTATATTTTGCAGATCAGATTATAAAATAAATTGTGGTTCCAGGAAATCTCATCTCTGAATAAAAGTGATAATTCTAAATTAGTTGCAGGCTAGGATGTCCCAAAGCACTGTTTTCTTCACTGTAAGGGGCATGTAGCCCAGTTCTTTCCCTAGGATTCTCAAGATGAAGAGATTCTAATACTCAGTTACTCATAATCTTGAAGGGGCTGGGAATAAAAGCCCACTGTCTCATCCTACAAGGCTATGAGAATTTATTATTACAATGGTCACCCAATGGGCCTAACCGAGTGCCCAGCATCACATAAACAGTAAACGTTACCTTTGAACTGTACTGAGGGAGTGTAGTTTTGCTAATATATAGATCACACATAATACCTAAGTACATATGAATTTATATAGATGTATGTATCTGTACGTTTATACATATACATACAGAATATTATTAGTGGCCATGATTGTAAACAGAATCACTCTGGCTAAGTTAAGCAGAAAAAAATAAATAAGTGATTTAGCTGAGTCACAGAATCACTGAAGCCTGGAGAACTATCTTGAGGCAAGCCTTCCAGAGATAGAATCACTTCCAAGAATCTGCGTGGTAAAGATACTGTCACTACTGCAGTTGCAATGAGCAAGTACCAAATTGCCAAAAATTCAACTTTTCAGTTATGGCTACCACTGCCAGAAAAGGGGTCACATCTGCACAAAGACTTAGCCCCCTGCACTCACTGCCAGTCCAAAGAAGGAAGCCTCATCTAGATTGAGACTTACATAGTTACACTTGCATGTTCACTGAAAACCCTGTTAGAATTTAAACTCAAATGTTACATGTTAGGTTAATTTTATGATTGGGGAATTCCCCAACTGTAGAAAGAATGTTAAAAAACAAAACAATAAACCAGCTAAGTATAGCCAGTTTGACAAGTGTCCACCAAATGCATATAAGTACAGAGTTCTGAGGATTAAGTATTTCTTACATGTAAAGTGTTCAGAAACATTCCTGCACTAAGTACTATGTAAATGTTTGCTATCCTTTTCTTTCCTCCCCTTTCTTCCCTTCCTTCCCTTTTTCCTTCTCTTTAGTTATACCAATAATGTAAATAAATGAATGTTACTGTGGTTATTCAGTGTTAAAGGAGGATTACAATTGAGATGTAGCATCTTCTATATCATCTTCAGTCTTATGTTTATTTTGTTATTGGAATCTTTTTAAAAATCATTGACCTTAAAATCCAACAACCAACCAGCAGTTTTCTTGAGACTGTTGGAATCAGAAAATCTTGCAGATAATAATTACACTATATATGGGCAAAGTGGTTGGCTTTCTAACCTCACCTATTAGATGCCTAAGTTGGCATTGGTTTCATGTGCTATCATTGGATTGCTATCTTATACTACCTACAATTTGCTCCATGGTGATTGTTGGAACGGTCTTAGATGTTGCCGCAGAGAAGTAGCATACCAGAGAAAAGGCAGATGTTTAGAGAAATGTTCGCCTGAGTGCTCACAGATAAGGATTCATCAGCATACTGCCTTCCTGGGGAGCAATGGCAAATTGAAAATTCATAGAGCTGGAAGGGACCTCCTCCAAATCTAACAAATTCTCTACTTTCCACAAATGAGGGCACATAACATGAAAAGTTTATGCGAATACAGGTTTTGGACTAAATCCTAGACCCCTGGTTTTCATAATAGTGCTATTCCATTCTTACTCCTTAGATTTTTCGTTATAAAATGAGGACGATTTCACATATGAACTTCCCCCCCCCATTTATATATTCTTTGTTTATGCACATAGTTATTTTCCAGAGCTTCACTGAAATCCTACTACATGCCTAGAGATTGAAAAAAAAAAAAATAGAGTGGTGTTATTCTCAAACTCACCATCTAAATTAATTTAACACAGCTGAAGAAAAAACATGCAAACCAAGTTTCAGACATTTTAAATACTGAACGAGATATAACGTTTTATCAATTTTCTTTAAAAATTCCAGTAACTTTAATTTTCTACAAAGAAGAATGGCATAAAATGCAGGTTATTAACTAGTATTATTAAACATTGTAACTATTAAGAGTAAATAAATTCTTAAAACATGTTTTGTACTCTAGGACATGTCCAAGTTAAAACATTTTAACTCAAAACATTTTAATCTTATGTTTCCCTGTTGTGAAGGTTTATAATATTCATATTGATTATTCTATTTCTTGCCTTCATTTAGCTAATGCGTTTGGTACAAACACACATGCTTTAGAGGTTTATCTCACAATAATTTTTCATTTTTAATGACCAGTATCAATTAAACACCCTGGTGGAACGGAAAAGTTAGAAATGTGTATATAAAAAGTCAGATCATTTCCCTTTTCTTTAAGGCACAGGTGTACCTGGGGATGTTTATTTCTGAACTTTTAAAGTTTGAATTGGGAAAAAAAAAAGGAAAATTAATTTTTTTAAATTAAAAATTTTACTTAACCAAAATTAAATTTAAAAGACATAACTCAGAAGGCATTAAAATAGACCTTTTCAAAGATTGATAGCAAGAACGTGCTTGTACCCTTTAAAACTGGATATTCTATGGTAAATTTTAAGAAAATTAATTTCACATAAAAGAATGGCCTAGAAGAGTATTTGTTTGGTTAGATACATATTAACTATATGTTAATCTGATTTGTTTTTTCATTTTAATAAGTGCATATTAATTTACAACAGTGTTAGGACCAGTAGGAATCCTGTTGCAGTTTTGGGGACAAATTATTTATTGCTTATATTCCCTAACATACAAAGAATTTTGGTATCAAATTGATGCTGTAGTTATAACTACTTAAGTATCTTTTGATGTCTGACTATGTTATATGTAACAATTAGGTCTTTTTAATGTGTATTAAAAATCTACAATACTAAGTTATCTCTAGATTTATGGCTACCCATTTCTCCTTCATGTTGGGGGAAGAAGATTTTATTTGTGTTTTAATGAGAAAACCTACTTTCGTTTATTCAAAAGAAAAGCCATGATAATGTGATGTTGAAATCAAGGGCACATTCATCAGTGTAAGTTCCAAAGTTAACTTCCAAATTGCAAAAGTCAGTAGACAGTTTGTTGCTTTTTAATTTGATGTCTACAATGTTTAACCTGTTGACCTTTTCCTTCTAAGCGCTTCCTTTCTTGGATCCTATGAAATCCTCTCTGGTTTGTGTACTCTCCCTCTTAGTTCCTTCACAGACCCATTTTGAGATCATCTGTCTTAAATTTTGGTTTCCAAATTTTCCTTCTTTATTCCTATTTTTTACGTGTTTATTCATTCAAAACAAAAATTCCTATCTTTCTGTATAACAGCACCAAAAATGTGCTAGAATCTCAGAATGAGATGGTTAATAAAAGAAGAGCTCAGCAGTTTTATAGCTTAGTGTCTGTGGGGGATACAGACAATAGGCATCATTAAACTGTGATATGGTTGGAAACGTATAGTGTGCTATGGGAGCACATAGCACGGTTCCTTAACACAAGTAAGTGTATGTGGGGGGAGTGAGGATTAAGCAATACATGCCAGATGAAGTAACATCTAAATGGAGGTCTGAAGGATGACTGGCTGTTATTCAATTAAGGAAGGGAAAGAATAATATCCAGAAGAGATGAAAGACTATGTAGGAATACCCAAAAGTGAGAGAGAACATAGTACATTAAATTAACAAAGAAAATAAATATTTCAGAAAGGCTAAAGAGCCTCATATGATGAGTGTTGCTGGAGTGAATATTAGTGAGATAGGAAACAAGTAGGGTCAGATCAGTGCAGAATCCTATAAGACATATTAAGGGATGTGAGTTTTATTTTAAAAACCAACAAAAAAACAAAAAACAATGAGCATCTATTTTGTTCTTTTAAATCCGGGAGCCACAGAAAGATGAGGTTCATGAGTAGAACCCCCAGTGATAGATACTCCAACCTTTACCTCCTTCTCAAAATTCTCTTCAATTCTAGATCCTTATATCCAGTGTCCTAAGAAACTCAGTTGGAAATCCCACAAGTATCTCTAAATAAAATGTCTGAATGTGAATCCATCTTTCTCACACCACCAAACCCTTCTTCGTTTGCTAAATTCCATGCCTCAGGAAAGACCATTATCCTTCAGTTGCCAAATTCAGAAAAAATGGAAGTGCTCATCAACTTCTGCTCTTAATACTTCACAACTAATTAGAAGTGAAGCTATTAGCTTTGCTTCTTTAAAGTACGTAAAAAATGCCCAATCATTTCAATATCAAGAACAATTGCTTTACATAATATATTTTTCACATGAATTAAGGCAATAGCCTCTAACTTATGTCCATGTTTGGTTTTTTTGTTTTGTTTTCCCTCCACCCTGCATTAGTACACCAGTCACGTTGCCATAGAGTGATCCTCCAAGTAAGATAAATCCTGGGCCACCTGGGTGGCTCACTGGGTTAACACCTGCCTTCAGCTCAGATTTGATCTCAGGGTCCTGGGATCGAGCCCTGCATCAGGCTCCCTGCTCAGTGGAGAGTCTGCTTCTCCCTCTTCCTTTGCACCTCACCCCCTCATGTTCCAACATTCTCAAATAAAATCTTTAAATAAATAAATCCCATGGGTCAGCACAGAATCATGCTTAAGCAGGCTATTTACTCAGCTGGATTTCTAGAATTGAACTTTGAAAATCTCTTGTTCTGTATGTGTGTGAAAACAGAAAATAGCCCCTTCTTCATAAAAGTGATTTAAGAAGGCAATATATATACAATTCTTATATTACCTGCAATGTATTATTGTTAGCAATCCCACTTAAAAGATACTACAACTACTTTGTTTCATGGGCTAAATCCAAATATAGCATGCAGGGTACTTCATGATTTGAAACCTGTCTCCTCATATTCCATTTCCCCACTCTGTGCTAAAGCAATCCAACCTGCTGACGTTCTTGAAATGGACCGTGCTTGTTCCTATCTCCATCCTTACACATCCTTCTCTAAGTTTGGTTTAGCATTGTCTGCAACCCTTCTCTTCCTGGCTGAGTCTCAATCATCTTTGATTCAAATTGTGTCACCATCAGTTGGCAGCTTACCATAAACCTACATCACAGACCAAGTAGCATAGGTAGCACTCAGCAGGATCCTATCACAGTATTTACCACATTAGGTTTTCTATTATGTGTTACGTTTTCTATTATGTATGCTTGATACCCAGTAGAGCTAGTGAACTATAACTTGTGCTTTATAAACGCTCATGAAGAAGGGAGGAAGGGAAGAAAGAATAGACCACAGCTTTCATTGTGTTAGTAATTCATTATTTAAACTTGTTTCTGCTGAACATCTCCCTAGTCCCAAATACTTCATCATAACTTAGTAATTCAAACTCCTATATAAACTTTAGTTTAAGTAATCATATTGAGAAATTCTGATAAGATACACATATGTAACTTATATTCCATGTTGTCATTCTGACCTACTATAATTCTGAAAGAATCTTCTTATCTAAAAAGAAGTGTATATGCAAAAGTCAGGAGCATTTTTGTATAAACAATCTCACACACCCATTACATCACTCTCTCTCTCACACCCTCACACACATACCCCAATGTGCACAAAAGTAATCCCCTAAATTTCAGTTGAACACTTATCTTGTACTTTCCTTATCACTTCAGCTATTATAGTGTCCAACTTGGTCTCAAATCAGCTGTTAAGGAGACCATGTTCCTTGCTCTTTCATCATAGTCCATAAGAAATCCAGTGTGTCTGTCTCTTTTGTTGGTAGGATTTACAATCAGTCATGGGAGAGATGCTAAAAAGTTATTATACATTGAAAATTAAGTTACCGCAGTATTTTAAAGTACATTTCTGGCTTTCATAAAGTTGAAGTTCTAGTAATGTCTGCCTTCTCCACAGAGTACTTAGCACTTCCTCTGTTTCGATCAAGAGTACATAATTGTGTAGGGGCTCCTGGGTGGCACAGCGGTTAAGCGTCTGCCTTCGGCTCAGGGCGTGATCCCGGCGTTAT
>NC_048228.1:58014834-58123011 GCF_002007445.2 Ailuropoda melanoleuca | reverse complement strand
GCACAGCCAAGGAAACAGTAAAAAAAACTAAGAGGCAGCCCATGGAATGGGAGAATATATTTGCAAATGATACTACAGATAAAAGGCTGGTATCCAAGACCTACAAAGAACTTCTCAAACTCAATACACGAGAAACAAATAAATCATAAAATGGGCAGAAGATATGAAAAGACACTTTTCCAATGAAGACATACAAATTGCTAACAGACACATGAAAAAATGTTCAAGATCATTAGCCATCAGGGAAATTCAAATCAAAACCACCAACAATTGTTGGAGAGGATGTGGAGAAAGGGGATCCCTCTGACATTGTTGGTGGGAATGCAAGTTGGTACAGCCACTCTGGAAAACAGTGTGGAGGTCCCTTAAAAAGTTAAAAATTGAGCTACCCTATGACTCAGCCATTGCACTACTGGGTATTTACCCCAAAGATACAGACGTAGTGAAGAGAAGGGCCATATGAACCCCAATGTTCATAGCAAAAGATACAGACGTAGTGAAGAGAAGGGCCATATGAACCCCAATGTTCATAGCAGCATTGTCCACAATAGCTAAATCTTGGAAGGAACTGAGCGGCCCTTCAACAGATGACTGGATTAAGAAGTTGTGCTCCATACATACCATGGAATATTATTCAGCTATCAAAAAGAATGATTTGCTGCAACATGGACGGCACTGGAGGAGATAATGCTAAGTGAAACAAGTCAAACAGAGAAAGACAATTATCACATGGTTTCTCTCATCTATGGAACATAAGAACTAGGAAGATCGGTAGGAGAAGAAAGGGATAAAGAAAGGGGGTAATCAGAGGGGGGAGTGAAGCATGAGAGACTATGGACTCTGAGAAACAAACTGAGGGCTTCGGAGGGGAAGGGTGTGGGGGAATGGGATAGGCTGGTGATGGGTAGTAAGGAAGGCACGTATTGCATGGTACACTGTGTGTTATATGCAACTAATGAATCGTTGAACTTTACATCAGAACCCAGGGATGTACTGTATGGTGACTGACATAATATAATAAAAAAAATTTTTTAAATTTAAAAACTGGACAGAAGATCTAAGTAGACATTTTTCAAAGAAGACATACCATTGACCAATAGGTACATAGATGATGAACACTATGTACTCCTCATCAACACTGTGCCACTCCTCATCAGGGAAATGCAAATCAAAACCAAAATCATATACCACTTCACACCTGCTAGAATGGGTAGAATCAAAAAGACAAGAAATAACAAATGTTGAGGAGGATGTGGAGAAAAGGCAACCCTCCTGCCCCGTTGGTCGGAGTGCAAAGTGGTGCAGCCACCATGGAAAACAGTATAGAAGTTTCTCAAAATGAAAATAGAACTACCCTATGATGCAGAAATTCTACTTCTGGGTATTTGTTCAAAGAAAATGAAAACAACTCAGAAAGATACTTGTACCCCCATGTTTATTGCAACAGTATTTACAATAGCCAAGATATGGAAACAAACTCAGTATTTATTGATGGATGAATGGATAAAGAAATTTTGTATATATAAGTAGAATATTATCCAGCCATAAAGAGAATGAAATCCTGCCATTTGCTACAACATGGACAGAGCTCAAGGGCACTACGCTAAGTGAATAAATCAGACAGAGGGAGTTAGACAAATGCCACATGATCCTTATGTGTGGAATCTGAAAAAAAAAACCCACCCCCCAAACCAAGCTCATAGACACAGAGAACAGGGGGGTGGTTGCCAGAGTGTGGGGGTGGGAGAAATGGGTGAAGGAGGTCAAAAGGTTGAAAGGGAAAAAAAATTCTATCTGTTTTGCATAATATAATTAGAGAACAGAGAATATCTCATATTGAAACAGTAGTTCTTCAAAAAGATGCAAATATTAAAAATTGATTTCTCAACCATCAAAAAAAAATGTGAGAATTTTTTTCCATCATCAAACCAGACGTTAAAGAGAGCTGCAAAAATGTAAAACAGTGTAACTCTTTTCTCTAAATTACTTTGTTTTAGAAAACATAGATATTTTGCATAAAATATGTTATTTATATTTATGTATAATAGTTTATTGTTATTTTAAATGATGTAATACATTTTTCAGTTTTAACTTATAATATTGTAGATCTTAATAGATACAGCTCACCTAAACAAAAGTTCTTTGGGTCCTCAATAATTTTTAAGTGTTTAAAGAAACCCAAAATGTTTGAGAACTTTTTTTGTAGAATGATTTAACAAATAGTGAATAAGGCTGGCTAAAAGGAATAGTATGGATCTATGTACCTGACAACTAAAGACTATAATTCTTTGAAAGTTCATACATTTATAAAATTTAATGATACACTAGATCATAAAGAAATTCTCGACAAATCTCAGAGGACTGAAGAATTTATTTTCTAAAATTAAATTCTGATAAGTGTGTATCTATGGAACTACCACCTCATTTCCTTCACCTCTGACACTCCCCACATGCCCCTTGGTAGTCAATTCCCTCCCCTTTACCAGCTCTTGGAAATCATAAACTTTTTTTCTGTCCCCATAACTTGACATTTCCCAGAATGAAATATAAATGGAATTACACAATATTTAGGTATTAGTGTCTGGCTTCTTTCACTTAACATAATGAATATTAGATTCATTCATGATGCTGCATTTATAAGCAGTTTATTTCTCTTCATTGCTGAGTAGTATTCATTGCACAGGGTGTACCACAGGTTGTTCATCCATTCACTGCTGATTTAGGTAGCTATAACATTTTACTGATTATGAATAAAATCAGACTGACTTCATAGGAATGTGATCTATCCAGTTATAGACAAGATGATCAGATTAGATGAACAAGAAATGGAAAGTATGTTGCAGATAATAATAAGACCTATGTTCTCCAGAAGATAAAAAATAAACCAAAGAAGATTCAGGTCCTACCACAACAGTAAAGGGTTTTAGGAGTACAGTAGTAAGAGGCATGCTGGGACATGCTTGATGAAGTAAAGGACAAATCATTGCATCTTGTATCTTCTACCATTAAGAAGGAAACAAATAGCCTGGTTAGAGTCTTTGGGTTTTAGAGGCACTGTAATCCACACATGAGAATACTACTTTGATCCATTCACCTAATGATATGGGCAACAGCAGGTTTGAGTGAGACCTGAGTAGGAAAGGACTCTGCAGCATGTCTAGGCTATGGTAAAAAACCATTCTTCTACTTAGGCCAAAGAACAAAGCAGGGTCTATGGTACTAGAGGTATCTGTGGTTGCAAAAGATGCCCAGTGGAGTTTATGGCAAGCCTTGATAAGGGAATCACAATGTGTAAATCGTAGGTTTCTGGAGCAAGGTTATGCTTTCTGCAGCAGAAAACTACACACCATCAGAATAACAGCTCCTACGTGGTATACTGGTCTCAGGCAGAGATGAAATATTTGGTTATGGAATATCACATGACTGTGTCCAGAGCTATCCATCATGTAGTGAGTTATGTCAGATCCACCGTGAAATCATAAAGTTGGGTAGGCTCAACAATAATCCGCTGTAAAATGGAAAAGATATGTTGAAGATCAAAAAGAAGCAAAAAACGTAGTTAATCTACATGATGAGGTGCTCCAGTCCCAAAAAATCATCCACCTCTGTACTAACAGTGCCTAGTCCTCAGCTCAACCTATAGCCACATGAGTGGTCCCTAAAGAGTTTCTGTTTTTACTTAGACTTCGCTTCTAAAAAAAACTTTACTCTCCTGTCAATTTATCAACACAATTTATATTTTATGCATTATTTTAATCATTTTTATTGGGATGTTAAGTAAGGGAATTCTGTGCCACACTGCTAAAAATGCAATGCTAGCATCTACAGGTCATTATTTCAATGAAAGTTATTGTTTATGTATGTTCTATAGTATATAGAACACATTATTTAAGATATCATAATTACCTTCTTGGACATATCTAACATGGTTGACAAACTAGCATTTTTTTATTGCTTTATTTATTTTCTTGTCAATTTAGACCTTTGGCCTATAGTACCAACAATCTTGAGAGCCAAATTAAAACACCTGAAAAAAAGTAATGATATATAAGGCAAGAAAGAGGGAGAATACCTAAAAAAGATTATTCTCATTTCAGAGCTCAATAATCCAACAAAACAATCCATCAGCTTTCGGAGAATGAAATTTTTCAAATTAATTTTATAGACATGGTTGAAATGTGCTATTAAACATATTAGATCTTTTTCTTTTATTTCTACATGAAATATGACAAAACTGTGGTGAATTTTAATAAAAATGGAATGGCCATTCCACATTTTAAACCCCTACCTGGAAATGATAATGCACTGTTGGGTATATAAAAATGTGTATATGAGTACTTATTTTCCATATTTCTATACATTTTATAACAGAAATGTGAGAATCCATCTGCTTATTTTGAAAATCCTGAGAAAAGGTATGTGACAGGAAATCCAAAACAAAGCTTAAAACATCCATTTCCTGATTTTAATGACATTTACAACAGATCTACATTTTTATGCTATGAAATAAAATTGTTGTATGAAGCAAGTACATTCACCTAATATGTTTCTAAGTGCTTTGCAATTATTTTTATTCTAGTAATTTATATAAATAATGGGATAACTTAGAACTATCAAATACTGTATTAAAAATTAATGAGAGGGCAAAGAAATAACTAAAATTCTGATTCACTAAATGTGCTTTCTATATTATTCTGATGCTAAATTTAACAAATGAATGTCCTTTTAAAAGTGTAATTAAGAACTGAAATAAAGTCTATGGAAGCAGGAGTGATGCAATCAGATTTCTTTATGCTTCATAAAACAATTGTGAATATTTATTATTATAAACAGACCATATAGAGGTGGACCAACAGCAATTGTGTGTGAAAATGTCCATTTCATAACACTGATAATTTAAATAAGTCAAATTTGCATATATACAGTCAATTCTTATTATTTGTGGATTCCATTGTTGTGAATTAGCCAACTTGCTAAAATTTATTAGGAAACCTAAAATCAATATTCATAGTATTCTTAGGTTATTCCCAAACATACTCAGAACTGAAAAATTTGAGTTTTTTGATGCACATGTTCTCAACTGTGGTGCAACAAGGCAACCCTCTGCCTTGTTTTAGCTTCCATACAGATATGACTAGAGGAAGAGAGGGTATGACAGCATCGTGTAGTGCAAGAAGCTCTGGCTCTAGGCCAGTTGTAAGGGTTTGAATCCCAACTCTGGCACCTGTTAGGAGGGTAGTCCCAGGTATATGAGTTGCTGAGCACTTCTGAACCTCACTTTCTCTTTATAAAATCAAGAACAGAATCTACCAGGATGAGTTATTTTAGGATTTATGATCATAATCTATGTGAGGTATCTCACACACACACAAACACACACACACACACACACACACACACACACACACTTTTTCCCTAAGAGCAATGGTTTACTACTTACTAATTTAGTGTTCACATCAACTTTATGGAACATGCCTACCATAAATAATGAGATTCAATTGGTTTCATATATACAAATACATGAATATATATGCATATTTATACATATATGGATATATGTATACATATATATAAATTTTTTAAATTTGACTGTGAATTATACTTAGAAACATGGCCTGAAATATTCTTAAATTGCATTTCATCAGCAATAGTAATAAAAATATCCTCTATGTGAGCAGAGCTAGAAATGATTATATTATTTAGTATTTGGGGAGAAGAAAAATCATGCACTGATGATAAAATAAATCACAGACTTATGGTTAATAACATTCTGCTGAAATAAAAATGTAAAAACAAACAAAAAAATTAAGTACCTCTTAAAATGTGGAGAGAATACCAGAGAAATATATTGCCTATCACACAATTTATGAATGATAGCTTTAAACAAGTTGCTGAGTAATTACCTTTTAAAAACTAAAATTTTATGAGGCAAAGGGAAAAGATTAATCTCCAATTAATTTAGTTTCTAATTTAACTAAAATTATAGTTCTGCATTTTTATTTTCACACAACCAGAGAAGTGATGTCTTTTATCCTGTATTTATATATGCAATTATTTTTTCACTGTTTATAATTGATATTACTGATAATAGATATGATAGATAATGGAACTAAGGTTACATGAACATGACATAAATCAGTCTATTCTTTATGCTCTATCTCCATTGGCAGTACACATCACCTATGTGTTGTCTAGTGCAGATTTTTTAAAGTAAAGAGAAAATAAAATCTGTTTCTCTTAAAGTATACCTATGTAAAATCCATACTTCTGGCTAAGTATAAAAGATAAGATTTCTAAAACTAGTTTTTAAAAAAGCTGTTATTTAACATTGTGACCAATATCTGTTTCTTAAAATGCTTTAATCTTGAAATTTGTGATGGTGTCCTTTTTGTTCTGGAAAAATCACCTACACTATGTCTTATAGTTATGCTAATACAGACCAAGTACCTATCTATCATTCCTTAGAATATCTGAATGCAGCTGTTTGAACATAAAAAGTTGAGTGGTTTTTGTACTATTGTTCAAGACTTGAACTAATTAAGAGAATGTACTGAGTAGCCTCTCATCAGTGCTGAGCATTTTTTTAGTGGACTATATATGGGTATTAATGATTCTGAAAGGATGTACACCTTTAATTGAATTTTTATTAACTAGATTATATTTTGTCTACAATAATGCAAATGAATTTTATTCTTGCCAATGCAAATAAATGTAATCTGGTAGAGAATATAAATATTCATACTAAAATTCTATTATGAACAGGTTTTAACATCTTAGTGGTTACCCTATCAATTAATAAGTTGAATAAAATCTCTGGCACATACATGTTAATTTTGTATTTTATAAGAGATTTATGTGAGTATAAAAGTTATTTTATAAATTTTCTATTTTATGAGTCATGATTTTATATTTTTGAAAATTATATCTTAAAACTATGAATAGGATTTCTTCTTTATGCAGACATATGCAGCCTAGTTTTACCATAGTTTTTCTAAATAGAAATAGACTATTCCATACTGAAGGTAAATTGCCAGTTTTCATGGAGTTCTCTATGAAGGGTATATGGAAATGTAACATAGAGGAGAGCAATAAAAACATACAAATATGATCCTTCTCTTCAAGTAATACTGTAGAAGAATCTAAAGAAAACTAAGGTTGGCTATCCCATTGGCCTGTTAAAGGCCACTTTAAGTTTGCAACTAATAAATTTGTTTCAAATTTTTATTTAAATACTACTTAATTAGCATATAGGATAATATTGGTTTCAGGAGTAGAATTGAGTGATTCATCACTTACATATAATATCACCCAGTGCTCAACACAAGTCCCCTCCTTAATACCAATCACCCATTTAGCCTATCCCCTGCCCATCTCCCCTCCATCAATCCTCAGATTGTTCTCTATAGTTGAGAGTCTCTTATGGTTTGTCTCCCTCTTTTTTCCCCTTCCCCTATTTTCATCTGTTTTGTTTCTTAAATTCCACATATGAATGAAATAATATGGTATTTCTCTTTCCCTTACTGATTTATTTCATTTAGCATAATATACTCTAGCTCTATCCATGTCATTGCAAATGGCAAGATTTCATTCTTTTTGATGGCTGAGTAATAGTCAATTGTTTTATATATATATATAATGGGAGATATATAAAAATGGGAGATTAGGTTGAAAAATACATGGAAAAGATCTGAAGGTGGTCTAGTATCATGGGCTAAATTTGACTAATCTATACAAAAATACAAAAGCACTGGGCATGAGAAATATTGTACTGAAAGAAACAAAATTAGAATCAAACAAAAAACAAACAAAACAATCAAACAAAAAACCTGAGTTCAAATCTCAACTCCATCATACACACACACACACACACACACACACACACACACACACACATATATATATCACCTTTTTTTTATCCACACATCAGTTGATGAACATTTGGACTCTCTCCATAATTCAGCCATTATTGATAACGTTGCTGTAAACATCAGGGACATATGATTCTTTGAAAAAGTATTTTTGTATCTTTTGGGTAAATCTAGTATTGCAATTGCTGCTCAAAGGGTAATTCTATTTTTAACATTTTGAGGAACCTCCATACTTTTTTCCAGAGTGGCCCTACTAGTTTGGATTCCTACCAGCAGTGCAAAAAAGTTCCCCTTTTTCCACATCCTCCCCAACATCTGTTTTTTCCTGTGTTGTTAATTTTAGCCATTCTGACAGGTGTGATGTGGGATCTCATTGTAGTTTTTATTTGTATTTCCCTAATGATGAATGATGTTGAACATTTTTTCATGTGTCTGTTAGCCATCTGGATGTCTTTGGAAAAATGTCTATTCATGTCTTCTGCCCATTTCTTAACTGGACTATTTGTTTTGTGGGTGGGTTTGATAAGTTCTTTATAGAGTTTGGATATTGACCCTTTATCAAATATGTAATTTGCAAATATCTTCTCCCATTCTGCAGGCTGCCTTTTAGTTTTGTTGTTTCCTTCTCTGTGCAGAAGCTTTTTATATTAATGAAGTCCCAACAGTTCATTTTTGCTTTTGTTTCCCTTGCCCGTGGAGGCATGTCCAATGAGAAATTGCTAAGGCCGAGGTCAGAGAGGTAGCTGCCTATGTTTTCTTCCAGGATTTTGATGGTTTCTTGTTTCATACTTAGGTCTTTCACCCATTTTGAATTTATTTTTGTGTATGGTGTAAGAAAGTTGTCCAGTTTCATTTTTCTGCATATTGCTATCCAGTTTTCCCAGCACCATTTGTTGAAGAGACTCTCTTTTTTCCATTAGGTATTTTTTTCTGCTTTGTAGAAGATTAGTTGGCTATATAGTTGTGGATCCATTTCTGGGTTTTCTATTCTGTTGCATTGATCTATGTGTCTGTTTTTGTGCCAGTACCATACTGTCTTGATGACTGTAGCAAATAAAGCCTAAAGCCAGCAGAAGACAGGAAACAATAAAGATTAGAGCAGAAGCAAATGATATAGAAACAAACCAAAGAGTAGAACAGATCAATGAAACTAAGAGCTGGTTCTTTGAAAGAAAATAAAACTGATAAACCCTTAGCCAGACTTACCAAAAAGAAAAGAAAGGACCCAAATAAATGAAATCATGAATGAAAGAGGAGAGATCATAAGCAACACCACAGAAATACAAACAATTATAAGAGAATACTATGAAAAATTATATGCCAACAAACCAGGCAATCTGGAAAAAATGGATAAATTTGTAGAAACATACAAACTACCAAAACTGAAACAGGAAGAAATAGAAAATTTGAGCAGACCCATAGCCAGCAAAGAAATGGAATCAGTAATCAAAAATCTCACAACAAATAAAAGTCCAAGGCCAGATGCCTTCCCAGAGGAATTCTACCAAACATTTAAAGAAGAGTTAATACCCATTCTTTTCAAACTGTTCCAAAAAATAGAAATGGAAGGAAGCTTCCAAACTCATTCTACAAGGCCAGCATTACCTTGATTCCAAAACTGGACAAAGACTCCCTGATGAACATGGATACAAAAATTCTCAACAAGATACTAGCAGATCAAATTCAACAGTACATTGAAAGAATTATTCATCACAATCAAACAGGATTTATTCCTCGGTTGTGGGATGGTTCAATATTCGCAAATCAATCTATTTGATGTGACTAATTAATGAATTTTAACATGGTGGCAGGGAATCATCATAAGATAGTAAAAAGCAAAGAAAGTGAAGCAGAGTACATACATTTTAAAAATGGAAGATTAGGTTGAAAAATACGTGGAAAAGACCTGAAGGTGGTCTAGTATCATGGGCTAAATTTGACTAATCTATACAAAAGAAACAAAAGCACTGGGCATGAGAAATATGGTACTGAAAGAAAAAAAATTAGAATCAAACAAAAAACCTGAGTTCAAGTCTCAACTCCATCCTTTACTGCTGTCACCTTGAGGAAGCTAACTAATACCTCTAGGCCATTATGTCTTTCATTTCTGTATTTGGGGATTATTGTGAGGATTAAATGAAATAGAATGTAGAAAAGCATTTTGTGAACACTTTAGCATCATATAAATGTTAATTATGTGTGTTCCTAAAAACCATGAGAATAGCTTTTTATATTTAAAACAAACGGTAGATTTTGGGGATTTTTTCATCACTCCTTTAAACAGGCTAAAATTATAGAATACATTTATGTATTTCTATTCTTTACATAAATTTTTGAACTTTTTCCAATATTATTATTTCATTTTTCTGTTATCTTGAGAATAACATATTCCAAGAGTACTTTCTTTCTTATCACATAAAATCCAGCTTAAAATTTCAGCTCCATATATTCTAACTACCTATGGCCACACTATACCTTTTAATATTATTGATACATTTTTTAGTTTACTAAATCATACTGATTTTTGGATGAAATAGAAGCAGTCTTTTATATTTCACATATTGATTTTCATAGTTAAAAGGAAAACATTAAACATGAAATAAATTGATGTATATGTACAGCCAACTCATTTTTTTTTTCCTGAGTGGGCTAAAATAACTAGTGCCTGCTTTGAAAACATTAGATCTATATACACAAGAGGTTGGAGAACATAACAAATGTCCATTCTTTGGCCAAAAGTCCAATTCTATCCCTTCCTCATAATACGGCTTTCCTCTATAAATGAACCAATTGGCAACTGTTGGTGTTGCAGTTCCTTGAAGGACTGGAAGGGGTTGGATGTGATTCTCTCCGAGGCCTTTGTCTTTAATGATTGCAATCCCTAGATACTTTCACAGATGTAATTTTCTCTGAATATTCACCTTATTCTCGCACTTTCTTAGAAAATTGTTAACTTAAGTGTGTTATTTCTTCCAGAACAGGACTTTAGTTATGTGGCTTGTTACTTCTTTACCCACAGTTAAGTTGCGGTCATATAACGGTCATCTGATCAACTTTCTTTTCTTCCTTAAAACACATTTTCTAAGTGTAGCACAACAAAACACTTCTAGAACCAATTTAATCTTTCTTGATGTTCTTTGGTAGTGGTTTTATTATTGCTCTTAACACATCAACTATTCATTTTTTAAACAAGTATGTCATTGAAAGTTATTATCAAATTTAAACATCGCCATCTGTTTTTGCCCTGAATTTCTTATCTCCTTTTAACTAACTATAGTCATTGGTGATTAAACCATTATTATATTCTTTTTCAAAAGTTCCACCCTGATTGTAATTGCTGAATTCACATTTTGCAAAGGAGCACTTCACAGGCAATGTCTCATTTCCATCTCCTGAGAAGTGCTTTCTATGAAAAGCAGATGACAAGAAGATAGCCAGCTGTGTATACACAAAAATTTCTATACTAAGCAAGCCATTCCAAGCTTAGAGACTCAACTGTTGATCTACGGTTCTCTGATGCATAATTTTCATCTTAGCATATGTGGAAAATCTTGATAAAATTGGGTCAATTAATTTTTAGTTCATGTAATTATTCTTTATAGAGCCTTGAGATTATGACTCCTTTGTTGAGAAACTCTCTGGGCAAACTTCTAAATTTGAATTCTAACTCCATTATGTTTGTGATTTTGAGTAAGTTACATAAATTCTCTATGTTTCTTACTTTAGAAAAGAAGGACTGCAGTAATGGCTGCATTGTGCAGTTGTTGGGTGGTATTGATGAGAAGTTGTACATGAAATCCTTATAAATGGTCAGTATTACATGAAAATGTTCTCATTCCTTTATGTTATTTCCAGTCATACCACCCTCACTCTCAGGTTTGGGTAGAATGGCATCCAACAAGGGGATAAAGACTGACAAAGACAACTATTTCTATATTTCCTAATACATAATCTCCAGATTAATAAAATAAAATGAAAATACTTTATAAATATAATATGCTAGGCAAATATATATTTGATTTGATGTCAAAAAAGCAAATCATTATTTTCTTGCCACTTTTCATTTCATAAACATTTAATGTTTAGTTTTCTATGAGTATTTCATTATGGCATTATATCAATCTTTTAGAAGTTATAAAAACACTTTAAATGTACTGTTACCTTTTCATGAAACAAGGCTTTGGTTTGCTTTTATTGGCAGTGGCTGCTCTCTTATTCCATTCATTGCATTCTTTCTGCTTACAAGGTTTATGATGAAAATCAAAATTTTTATCCTTGCTCCTCTGTAGGTAAGGTGTTTTCCCCCTCTGGTTTTCTTCCAGATTTTCTTTTTGTCTTTGGTTTTGTGTAGCTTGAATATGATATGCCTAGGTGTTTTTACTTTTAATTGTTTGTTTTCCTGTTATTTATTTATTTTTTCTTTGGTGTTTTCTGAACATCCTGAATCTGTGGTTCTGTGTCTGTCATCACTTTTGGAAAGTTTTAAGACTGTTTCTTCATGGGTGCCTGGATGGCTCAGTCAGTTAAGCCTCTGCCTTCCACTCAAGTTATGATGGGGGTGGGATTGAGCCCTGCATCAGGCTTCCTGCTCAGCAAGGAGTCTGCTTCTCCCACTGCCCCTCCCCTGCTCATGCTTGTTCTCTCCCTCTCTCTCTCTCAAATAAATAAATGAAATCTTTAAAAATAAAAAGTCTATTCAAATGTTTCTGTACCCCACGATCTCTTCTCCTGGTTTTCCATTTACGAATATGCTACATATTTTGATATTTCCCCACTGCTTTTGGATTTTCTGGGGTTTTTTAATTCATCTTTTCTCTTTATCTTTTGGTTTGGAAAGTTTCCATTGATCTATCTTCCATTCGTTCATTGGCTATGTGGAGTCTACAGATGAGTCCATTGAAGGCATACTCTATTTTTGTTATTGTGGTTTTCATTTCTAGCATTTCCTTTGATTTATTTTTCTATAATTTCCATTTATCTGATATCCTTGCCTTTTGGTCTTGCATGTTTTCTATTTCTTTGCACTAGAAACCTTAACATATTAATCATCATTTTTTATATTCTTTATCTGATAATCCAACATCTGTGTCATACCTGAATCTGGTTCTGATATTTGCTTTGTCTCCTCACACTGCTTTTTCTTGCTTTTGGAATTTGTTCTTTTTGTTGAAAGTAACACATGTTGTATAGGGTAAAATATGTTGAGGTAAGTAGGCCTTTAGTGAAGGCCTTATGTTGATCTGGCTCAGAGTTGGGCTGTGTTTAATGTTTGTTGTAGTTTTAGATTCCAGAGTCTTCAAATTCTAATGTCCTTGTTTTTGGCTCCCCTCTTGGTTTTGGGACTTCCTTTTGTATTTTTCTTCAGGAAAAGTCTATGTGTTGAAGCTCCTTTAGCTGTCATCTACTGTTATAATACAGAAGGTTCACTGATACAGTGGTAGGGTAGGAGGAGAAAAGACATTCCTTGATCGTCTGATCTTCTGATTAAGTTTCAGTCTCACAATTGCTTGTGTCTTGGGGATGTTTCATACTTCACAGGTGTTTCTGCTTCTTTTCCAGAAGCAGAGTTGGTTTTTGTCTTTTTGTTTTTGTTTTGCTTCCTTACCATTTACTCCTTTCCCTAGTATTGTTCCCAAACTATTTCATTGAATCCCTACCTCCTGTTGACTGTTTTATTTTTCCTCACCCCTTAAGTGTGACAGGAATATTAGAGGAAAACAGGTAGAACAATGTTTCAACATGGCTTTGTGGGAAGCATTTTTCTCTGGTGAGGGAGCCTTTATTAGGGAGAAGAATCTGGGAGAGTTACAAGTTGGCTACTTTTCCTCTCCCTCTGCCAGGGCCTTAAAGACATTTTTCCTGGATCTTCATTGTGGGAACCTGGTGGGGTTCCTGGAAAGAAAGTCCACAAAAACATGGAGATCCCTGTGATTGTAGTCTCCAGGAGTTTCTCACTCTTGTTGTTCATGCTCAGTTTTCAGAAGCAATTTACTAAAATTAGCAGTGAAGTTGTCTTACCTCTATGGTTGTCAGTGGTTTTTGCTCCACTTAAGCAGATCTCAGGTACAGTATCTCCCTGGATGTACCTTTCTCTTTAGATTTTTGCTGTGAACTCAGTCCCCTAGGAGTCCAAGAAACATCATAGATCTTCACTTTGTCTGGTTTTTATTTGTTGTAACCCTATTCTGTTCATACTAACTGATTCACCATGTTATATGATTTCATGTGTAAAGGCATGAAGTAAATTGCTTTTCACTGATGGAATTATCACTTGCAATTTAATTCTTTGAGTAATTATAAAGCTTTACTTTTGCAAAATACAAACCACTAACCTGGTCACTGAATAAAGAGCAACCCTTGATTTGTTTATGTTTTTTTCCTATCCCAACTTTCTTTCCTCACACCATTCAATATTAAAGTGAGAGAGAGAGAGGTGCCAGTCAATTCCTGTTACTCCTGAATCTTTCAGTTACTAAAATTGCTTCCTATTGAGATGAGGGATGAATACAAAATAGGTTTTGAAACTCATGTCTGGCCAACACAATCATTGGAAATGCAAAGGCATTAATATGATACATGACTGGTGCTGCAAGCTCATCTAATGTAGCATATTCCAGAAGATGGGTTAGAGAAGAAGAGCCATTCTATATGGGCTCTGTCATCATAATTCATCTTGTTGTCCTGGACAATTAAAGGACAGTTCTGTTATTTTTTGCTTCTTGCATTACAATCCAAGTCAACTAGTCTATATCGCTGGAGTGCTTTCTGATAAATCTTTCCCAGTGGTTTCAATTTACTTGTTTTAGCTAAGCCAGACAAATATAAACAATCCAGAAAAGTTGAGAAGTTGAAAAGATGATGGGAAAATGGTCCACAGATGATACATCTCAGGGCATGATTAATAGGAATTAATTCTACTCTCTGGTTTAGTAATGATTGAAGTTGAGGGATGTGATGAGTTGGAAATAATTAGCAAAGAAGTAAACTGGTAGGTGAGTCATATAACCTCTACCTCACCAAGAGATTTAAGTTAACTAAAAAAAAATCACTCACTGATTCCTAAGTGCCTTTTAGAAATAGTCCTGCTATAGCTCTAAGCAATTTTCAGAATGTCTGCAGCTTTCCAGTTTGGTGGTTGACAATCATAACTTTTTGTTGTTGCTGTTGTTCCCTGTTGGGTAAATGGCGTGTATTCATTATATTTGTATTGTTCCCTGGCTTCCAGTGGCCTTCCCATTTGATTTGAGCCAATGAACTCTCTTTTTAGAAAGCCAAAAGATGACAGAAGCATATTATTTCAGACATAAATAAAAATTCTAAGTAACTGTATATGTGAAGAAAAATATTCTTAACTTATAATTCACCCAGTTTATTCACGAGTATCCATAGAAAGCCTCCACCTGATAAGCCCACCATGTTTAAAGGATATGTAGTACCATATTAAGGAAAGTCTGTTAATATCTAGTGAATTTAACTTAGAGAAACTGCACGTTTAGATAACCCTGATGCTAAATATAGCCATTTTTTAGATTATCAAATTAAGGTACAAGCTTACATATTAAACTTCATAAAAAGATTTTTATATTATTTAAAATAATTCCATAGATGAAATTCTACTTTAGAAAATTATATATTTCATTCTTTTAACTGCCTTAATATAATTTCCTCCTAAAACAATTGCCTTCTGACACCCAAAATCACTCCAAACTTCTTTACCACATGGTGATGTCCACAGACTAAGTTTGTAAAAATAAATTTTATTACTTTACTTGACCTCTTATGTACTAGTACATAGTATATACTTCAGTTCACTTAGGCTCTACTACACATTAGCTTATTGATGAAGAAAGTGAGAAACAGAAATATTGGGTGACTTGCATCTGCCTCACACCTAGTGGGCAGCAGGTTATTTAAGATTGAATACTGAGTTATTCTGCTATACCTTGATACTTTTATGCAACCTTCCCAAGCTATCCTGTTTTATGGATGGATACTCAGGATATGGAAAGTCATAAACCAAGAAGGAAATAAGTAGATTTTTAATATATAGTAACTAATTTTCTATGCAATTTCTTACTCCACATAGAGAGTTATAAGAAATCTAATTCAGAGACACCTGGGTGGCTTCGTCAGTTAAGCATCTGCCTTCGGCTCAGGTCGTGATCCCAGTGTTCTGGGATCAAGTCCTGCATCAGACTCCTTGCTCAGTGGGGAGTTCTCCCTCTGCCTGCAGCTCTCCCTGCTGGTGCTCGATCTCTCTCTTTCTCTCTCTCTCTCTGATAAATAAAATCTTCAAAAAAAAAAAAACCCAATTCAGAAGAAGTGTACCACTGGATTCTTTGCATGGTGAAAGTAGGAAGTTTTGCTTTGTGTTGTTAGGAAATTGTGTGTTTGTTTAAAAATATACAAACAAATCAAAAATACATATAGTCTTAATTGAGTAGTGCTGCCATAACAACTCCATAAACCTTGCAAAGCTTTTCTAGAAACCTCTATAAATTGCATATCATGGTAGAAATGACCTAGGCAAATAAATTATTTCTCTTATAACAGAAATGTATGATACCAAAGACCCATTTTTATTTTGAGATTTTAAAGTAAGCATATAGATAGCATTAAGATATGAATAAACATGAGTGATAGATTGAGTTGTCTAACAGCCAGCCTCAAGCAGAAAAACCAACCGACTTGAACAAAGGATCTCAGGAGAGGGAGATTTATGTTATTAAGCTGAATTACATTCCTTTATAGACTGCTGCGGATGGGTTGCAGGAAAAGCAGCCATCCATCCGATTTAAATAGACTGCGTGCTAGTACTATAGATATACCATTAATTCATTGTCAGGGTTGCTGTAGGCATAGAACTGGCTTTGTTCTCTGACAGTCTCCCCCAGATTAAATAGAAATGCCATTTACCACAGTGTAAAATAAGTAGGGCCCATATACCACTATAATCAAGTTGCAGTGACATTACATATTTTAGCCTCAATATTGAAAATGGTTAAGTCAGCAGACTTACTATCTGCAGAACTCTGCTGACCCCTGAGAGCCACATGTAATTTATCAGGTAGTTACTGTCTTCTGTGTGTCAATAATAATACTGGTGTTTTTAATCTGTGCTGCATGTTGTAGTTACAAAGCTCATATTCTTTTCTGTAGACTCCCTACTTTTTTTTAAGTTTGTGAAATACATATTATTATCTTAGATTTAGGGATAATAACATTGCACAGGAGAAGTTAAATGAGTTTTCAAGTTTGTGCTACCACAAAGTGATAAACCCAGAATTCAAATAGAGATATCCTGACTCAAATGTCAATTATTTTTTCCATGGCACTGTTAGGTATTCTGAAATGAGGTTAGGATAAATGAAGTGTAATATGTGGTATATTATATTCTAAGTTAAGAGTAAAGTATGCATACAAACAACTTTAATAGGAAAAATGCCTGCAGGCATTAGGTATCACTACTTTCTTGTAACATATCCAGTGTCTCTGTTATTCACCAAGTCTTAGCAGAGATGGTGCTGCCTTAAAATAACCATGAGCAAATTTCCCTCAATAGCTTGGAATAATTAGAAACCAGGTCTTAATTCTTAATATTAATGGAGATTGTTTTGTTTAACCTCTTATTACTAAATATACACTAAGTTGCTTACAGATAGGCCACACAATTTATGTGAAAGATTTTAGATCTTTCACACATATAAGGTCTGAGAGGATTAGAAACATATTTAGCTAATATATTCAGACATTTGAGTTACTGGTTTGGAATGCTTCTAATTTTAAGACAAAAAAAATCAACAAAATATTGTTTATGTTAGATGAGATACAGAGTTTACTGAATGTTTTTAAAGAGCAAGTATGAGAGTCTGATACCCATAAAAGCACATTATTTCCTAAAATTAAACAGATCAGATGCTTTACACTCTAAAACCGTTAATGATTCAGTATATGCATTTCCTTTTTTTTTTTTTTAAGATTTTATTTATTTATTCGACAGGGATAGAAACAGCCAGCGAGAGAGGGAACACAAGCAGGGGGTGTGGGAGAGGAAGAAGCAGGCTCATAGCGGAGGAGCCTGATGTGGGGCTCGATCCCATAATGCCGGGATCATGCCCTGAGCCGAAGGCAGACGCTTAAACGCTGTGCCACCCAGGAGCCCCAGTATATGCATTTCCAATTCAATTGGCAGCACATTGTCTTCACTCCACTCTCCCATTACAGGGAGACTATCTGTCAACATTTAATGCCACATACAGACACCACTCCACCTGCAATTTTAGTCTCAAATGACTCCATATTAATGAGGAAGTATCAACACTTGAATGCAAAACCTCGTTTAGGATGCACTGTGACCAGAACGATGAAATAATTCATTTGTAGATAATCAGTGGATTGGATAGGAAAAAATACTCATTCTGCCCAGTTAAGCCATATCTCAAGATAACCAGATGCTTGGTGTATCAATAGACATTCGAATGCCTAATAAAAACATATAGCTTGGTTAGAATTTCATGCGAATGACTTCATTTTCAAAAGAGGCAACTGGAACAAGTTTTAAAATAGGTTCATCAGAGGGCAGAAACAATTCAGTTTCCTTTTTTTTCCCCACAGCACTCTTATATGTAGCTCATTGCACAAAATTATACATAACTTTGACATTCTTTTATTATCAAGATGACATAATTAAGTGTACTATGTTAAACAAAAAATTAACCTGTTATTTAAAATAGATATATCTCTCAAAAAGTTGAAATAAAATCATAGAATTTTGATTATTAGGAAGAAACCAAATATATATATATCCCATTGTTTTTCATTTTAACTGACCTCCATAAGCTCTTTAACTCTTCTAGTTAAATAAGATCCAAATAGTTTGCCTATGTGTTCTATAATTTTGAATTCAACAAGTATTTATCAAACATTTATAGACCTAACACTGTGCCAGTTATCTGAGAATTTAAAAAGAAGATAGAACTTTTTATAGGCTTTCAAGAAGCTCACCATATTGTCTTAAGACATGTGCCCATCATATAGTACTAGGAAAGAATGTGGTCACATTTCAAATTTGTGAGAAAAAGAGTAACTGAAATGAAAATTACTCAGGAAGAAGATGAGATGGAGAACAGTGAAATACAGACACCACTCCACCTGCAGTGAAATCTGATTTTATTTCTAAATTGACTTCTCTTTACTATTTCCTTTGTTTTGCTACCCATATTATGCATGCATTCAAGGAAAGTAAAGGATTTAAAGTTTTTCTCTAACTTATAAAAAGCTAACAGATTTGTTGTCTACACACAGACTCACATCATTCTACAATCATGTATGTAGGATTGAGTGATCATTTTGTAGTATATAAATCCATACAAATCAATGTCTCTACCAAAGATAACACAAATTTCCTAAATATAATGTATGTGATATAATTTTTAATTATAATGAAGTATAGGCTGAAAATTACTTTATTTCATGGTATCTCCAAACACACATGTACACACACATACACAAATATACCATTTTATATATACAATATGTGTAAAACTAATTCAATGTAGACATATATATATACATATATATATATATACATATATATATATTCACATACATATGAGTAC
The DNA here is from genome assembly GCF_002007445.2 of Ailuropoda melanoleuca. Lineage (NCBI taxonomy): Eukaryota > Metazoa > Chordata > Mammalia > Carnivora > Ursidae > Ailuropoda > Ailuropoda melanoleuca. The sequence goes on along the minus strand of NC_048228.1, from coordinate 58,103,525 downwards.
ATGTGTGGGTGTGTTACTTTATCCTGAGAGACTAATTCTTCGCTTATAGACCAAAACATCATCTAGAAGTCTTGAAGCTTAAACCAAAAAGTATGACAAAGTAGTAGTAAATTAATGCTGGGCAAAAGTCATAGGTAATATTTTATAACAATTAGTTTTTAATTAACATAATAATTATAGCTATTAGTACCATCTTCCATACCATTTGCACTGAAATGAAACTTAGAAAGTTCTCGTTTTGTTCTCTGGTGTAAGCAACTCTACGGAAGTGAATTAAGTAAACATGAGCCCTGTGCATTTGATAAATATGTATGTCTTATTTCTCCTTTCCCACTGCTTTTCATCAGCTGCAGCTGGGAACCAGGCAATAAATACTATTTATTTATTTTAATAGTATGCTTAGTGGAAGTATTACCAATATTTCCTAAGCTTAAAAACATCCCAAATGCATTTTACTGTGAGGCTCAGCATTTTCATAGTAATTTACAACTTAAAAAGGGTAAGCTCTATTACTCTATGTCAAACCAACAACTGGGTAAGTGCAGAATGTTACCCTATGAAGTATGACCAAATTTATTGCCGCAGTCATTAGTACATATTGATTCTGCTTATAACAACCCAAAGGGAATAGTAAACCTATTATGCTAGTGCTTGGTCTCTCTCTCTGAGAGGAGCCAGGCTTGGCACTGTCAAGTTTCAAGCAATGTCCAATTAGTTCAGCAATCAATGCTGCTGCTTTTCTTTTGGTTATTATTAATATGACTAGTCAGTGACATGAGCTCCAAGATTTGTGTCTTATAATCAAATCTGAGCAACATTATTGCTCTTCTGCAAGGCACCTTCCCTCAGTCACCATGGGAAGTCGGATGTTTTCTACAGGATGCTATTTATTTCTGTTTGTCTTCTGTCAGAAATAACATTCAATTTATAATAGTGCCATGCACTACATAGTCTCCTGTAGGCTCTTTTATTTCTGTGCCGTAGGCTTCGACATTTTACATTCGTATTAATTTGGATAAGGTCCCATTAAATCCTGGTAAACATATTTGGTAGTCAATTTTCAGGACTTAGGTTTTCTCTCTGTAATGGGAAATCACTGCACATCTCAAATATATATAATTTTATTTATCAATTATACCTCAATAATTCCTCAAAAAACCGAAAACAAACAAAATGAACAGAAGAGAACATATGGCTAGAATTCGGATTGTTGCCATCAAGTGGCAGTTTACCCTCACTCAAGGTGTTATGAGCTGAATTGTGTCCCCTCAAAATTCATATGTTGAAGTCCCAACTCCTAGTACCTCAAAAAGTAGCTGTATTTGGAGATGCAATCCTTAAAGAGGTAGTTCAGTTAAACTAAGGCCTTTAGGATAGGGCTCTATTCCAATATATTCGACAACAGGGGCATGTGTGTGCGTAGGGGGAGGACCATGTGAAGAGGCAGAAAGAGGGCAGCCATCTGCAAGCCAAGAAAGAGGTTTCAGAGGAAACCAAGCCTGCTGGCATCTTGATCTTGGACTTCAGCCTCCTGAACTGAGGAATGAGAAAATAAATTTGTTGTTTAACCAAAAAGATATTAAAATAAATAAATAAGTTGTAAGCTTTTTGAAGAGAGCATAGCTCCTGCTACCACTTCTGCACCAAGGAAGTCAGTCTTTCTTTTCCCAATCTTGTTTGCTCTTGCCGAGGGGTAGAATACTTTTTTGGTTGGTAACACTAAAAAACACTGGTCCACTTGTACTAGCAGCAGCTTTGCAGAGCTGGGTTTGCTTGGTTGTGCCTAAACCTGAGCTTTATTCTCTCATTTTCATTTATCATATGGCCAGTGAGAAGAGAAACAGATTTGGACTTAAGGGGATGCAGAGTCACTCATCTCCCTTTGGGCTGTGCATGTGCATCAACTCCAGTTTCACAGAGCTCTCCACTGGAGTAATTAATTACACTCCTGCCTCCTAGCTGGTACTACTCATTGTATACAATGAACCCAAAGATTCACAGAACAAATGAATGACTAAACTAAGGCAGAATTTAGTCATTTCATAGTCCCTCATCATAAAATTCATTAGATATCATAGAATTAAAATCTAACCTATACTCCCCCAAACAAAACAAAATCAAAACCCATAATTGAGAAACAGTTTGAACATAAGTAATGTAGTATCTCTTATCTAGAGACATTACAGTTATTCAAATTGCTTTCAATTAGAATAATCAGGGGTAGGCAAACTATGTCCTGTAGGACAAATCCTGCTCACACCTGTTTTGTAAAAGAAGTTTTATTTGAACATAGTCATGCTCTTTAGTTTCTACAGTTTATGACTCTTTTTACAATACAAAAGCACAATCGGGCAGTTGAAACAGAGACCATATATACCACAAAGGCAAAACATTTATTTTCCGGCTCTTAACAGTAAGTGTGCTGACTCCTGGAATATGTCATATTTTATATAATGGTACATATTAGAATTCCTAGGCCAGCCTCTAATACATAGTAGTTACTCACTAAAGTTTACTGGATTGAATTCTGAATCTAATATAAATCTTTCATGTGAATTTTATAGATTGGAGGAAAAGCTCTGTGTTAGAGATGGACCTAGATCTTTCTTTTCTCTCCTCTCCCTCCCTCCTTGCCTTCCTTCCCTCCTTCCTTCTTTCCTTCCTCCTTTTTTTCTGCCTCTCTTCTCCTAGGTGTAAAGGAAGAACAAATACTAGCTGTGACTATCCTCCTTGAAACTTGAAGAAAGGGCTGCTACCCAGGCAGTGACCACATCCCTCAAGCATGTCAGCAAACCTGTCTCACTAGGAATACCCAAGGGAACTAGTCTTGGATGGATCCCCCACATACTCCTATATACCACCCAGGAGATGCTCTTATATACCCTCCTTTATTGTCACCAACTAGAACCTATGACCTGATCTTTAGTGCCCACCTGCTTGTACTTGCAGACTTCTGTCCCACATTCTTCCTTAAGCTCTTCTTTCCATCTTATCTCTTCACTCAGGTGATGGAAAGTGAAACTGCCCCTCCAGCAATAGCTGGACAAGACCTCCAGCCAGCCCAGACCATCCACACCATTTTGAGCATAACACCCAACTTGAGCCTAAGCAGACGGACAATGGAGTGACCACTAGAATGACTGACAATTATCTTTCCCTCATTATAGTACTAAAATCTCCCCCAAGGAGGCTAAGCCTCATTTACATAATATACAATGTATTTATAGGCAAGTTTCCCTAAGGCACATGCATGGTCTTATGCCTGCCTCTACATCCAGTGACAAGGCTCCCCTATCAATATTCATCCTAACACTAAATAAAAGAAATCCATTCACCCTTGCTTAGAGAGTCATGGCTTTGGAAGTTATTCCTCATCTCTCCTTATTTGCTGCAAATAAAGTTTACTTTGTGTGACCACTCCACCTGGTGTATCTGTGACTCACCAAGGAGTGAACTCATGTGGGTTTGGGTACAAAAAACTCCAGTCACTCTACTATTTGTGCAAGAAGATGCCTAAATAAAAGCTCGTTTAAGTAGGAGGCACTGACGTTGTCATTTTCATGGACTCATGAGATGGCCAATTTACAAACTTAAATGTTACAGAGATGATCATACTGAATTGTAACCTTGATTGTGACCTTTGATTTATCATTTCATGTTACACAAACTTAATATTTTTTACAGGAGAAGCAATAAAAGATAAAGAGAGCTAGGAGGACATGAGGGAGGATAGGAAGAATAAGATTAGTAAGAAAGCTATAGCTACAGTTTAAAAAAAATGTCTGCAAATATAGAAGAAATAATTATTTCTTCCCAAGATGCTGCATCAATTTTTTTTTCAAAATAAATTGAGTCATAAGCAATTTGTCTTTTCTCTGCTGCATCATTTGGAAGTTTATTTTCCTACATGGTTATATTAAGTTCCTGAATCATTTAATTTTGAATAAACCCATTATGTCAGTTTTCATTACAGTGGTGTATATGCATAACAAATTGAACTAAAAATTAAACTAAAGAATCAAAAGAGACAAACACTGACATGATGCCAAATAATAGCCTCAACAGAGCTGACTGAAAGTTTGGTCATTTCCAATGTAAAAAAGCAGGGAAGTTGTTAATCACGAACTCCATAAATTCACAGTCAAATCTTATATTTAAATCAGATTCTTTTCCTACTAACTTAGGCTTTGATTTTTATAACATTGAATGAAAAATTTTCAGTGTGTAAAAATTGTCTCTAGAGAACCCTTATTTATTATAAGCTGTTATAAGTGGTAATAATTGGTTCGATAACTTCTAAACAACAGGAAAAAATATAATTTTTAAGTTTTTAAAGTTGTAGGGATACAGGTAAGATGGTGGAGGAGTAGGGCAACCCAAAGCTTGACTCCTCCCTTGAACACAGCTAGATAAACATCAAAACATTCTGAACACCCAAGAAATCCATCAGAAGTCTTAGAGAACAAAGCTGTGCTTCTACAAACCTAAAAAGACTCATGGAAAGTAGGAACTGCAGAGAGTTGATTTTTAGGAGAAAAGAGCCCTGGGGGTGCTCTGGGGAGGGAGCCCTGATCCCAGAGGGAGTAGCAGGAGAGAAGTAGGAGAGGAAGTACAGGGAAAAGGGGAGGGGGAAAAAAAGTGAAAGCCTGTGCAGGGGACTACACAAGAAAACTATTTCCCAAAACCACTGACAGGGAAAAAGGAGAGGTTTACAATACCACAAGTTTTTTATAAACATTGGAGCACAGAGTCTGAATTTTCAGATGTCTGCGACAGTCAGGATCATGCCTGGGGAGCTGAGCTGTGCTCAGGTGGGGCATCAGCATGGAGGCCCAGGAGCCAACAGCCTGAGCATCCCCAGGGTCACACAGGAAGAAGCAGTTCCCCTGGAGTGCATTTGGTAGAGGTGATACTGTCTCTCCACCAACAAAGGACCCTGTGGGCACCATTGAGCTGCCCTGCTTACCAGTATAGTAACAAAGACTCCAGCTTGATTGACCTCGGTGTGCTAAACAGCACCACCAAGTGAAGAATAGGGCCACTTTACCAAGCTCCTCCCCCCTGCACCATGCACGCAGATCTTCACTAGGGCAATTCAACCTGAGAATCAAAGCAGAAGACCAGCATAAACCCCTCACCCACACCAAATCTACTGATCATAGAGTGCTGGAAACCTTCAGCTCTAGAGGAAACAGGATATAGCTTCCTTTGGGGTTTTTTTTGTTTGTTTCTTTTTGTTTTTTTGTTTTGTCTTTTATTTTTTTAATACAGAAAGAGCAATTTTTTTATTTTTTCTATTTCTAAATTTTATGTGTATTTTTTAAATTTTTGAATTATTTTTCTTTTACTTTTTTTTTATTATGTTAGTCACTATGTAGTACATCATTAGTTTTTGATGTAGTGTTCCATGATTCACTGTTTGCACATAACACCCTGTGCTCCATGCAATATGTGCCCTCCTTAATACCCATCACTGAGCTAACACATCCTCCCACCCATCTCCCCTCTAAAACCTTCAGTTTGTTTTCTGGAGTCCATAGTCTCTCATGGTTCATCTCTTCTTCTGATTCCCCCCCCCGCTTCATTTTTCCCTTCCTTCTCCTAATGTCCTCCCTACTATTCCTTATGTTCCACAAATAAGTGAAACCATATGATAATCATCTTTCTCTGCTTGACTTATCTCACTTAGCATAATCTCTTCCCATTCCATCCATGTTGATGCAAATGTTGGGTAATCATCCTTTCTGAGTAATATTCCATCGTATATATAGACCACATCTTCTTTATCCATTTATCTGTTGAAGGGCATCTCAGCTCCTTCCACAGTCTGGCTATTGTGGACATTGCTGCTATGAATACTGGGGTGCATATGGGGGAGGTTGGCAGTTTTCTTTTACTTTATTTCTACCTTTTTCCTATCAAGCTTCTTGTAACAAGCAGACCAAAACACACCTAGGATCTAGATTACTTTATTTATTTTAAAATCTTTTTAATGTTTTTACAATTTTTATTTTATCTTTCTTTCTTTTCCTTTTCCATTTCTTTTTTTCCCCTCCAAAATAACAGGACAGAGGAATTCACCCCAAAAGAAAGAACAGGAAAGAACAGGAAGAAATGATGGACAGAGATTTAATCAATACAAATATAAGTAAGATGTCTGATCCAGAATTTAAAACAACAATTATAAGGCTCTTAGCTTGGCTTGGAAAAAGCATAGAAGGCACTAGAGTATCTCTTACTGCAGAGATAAAAGAACTTAAATTAAGCTAGTCAGGCTGAAATTAAAAATGCTATAACCAAGATGCAAACCAGAATGGATGCCATAAAAACAAGAATGAACAAAGCAAAGGAATGAATCAGTGATTGAAGATAAAATTATGGGAAATGATGAAGCTGAAAAGAAGAGGGAAACAAAGGTAATGGATCAGGATGGTAGAGCTCGGGAACTCAGAAACTTAGTAATATGTAGTAACATTCATATCATAGGAGTACCAGAAAATGAAGAGACAAAAAGAGGCAGAAAGTTTATTCAAGCAAATTATTAAAGCTGAAAACTTCCCTAATCGTGGGAAGAACACAGACATCAAAATCCAAGAAGCACAGAGAACTCTCATTAAATTCAACAACAGCAACCATCACCAAGGCGTATCATAGTCAAATTCACAAAATCCATAGCAAGGAAAGAACCCTGAAAGAAGCAAGGAAAAAAAGTCCTTAACCTAGGAAGGTTAAAAGGAAGACAGATCAGGTTTGTAGTAGATCTGTCCACAGGAAGTTCACAGGCCAGGAGACAGTAGCAGGATATATTCAACATCCTGAATGGGAAAAATACGTGGCCAAGAATACTTTATCCAAAAAGGCTGTCATTCAGCATTGAAGGAGAGATAAAGAGTTTCCCAGACAAACAAAAACTCAAGGAGTTCGAGACCAATAAACCAGCCCTACAAGAAATATTAAGGAAGATGTTTTGAGTAGAGAGAAAAGACCAAAAGTAACAAAGACTAGAAAGGACCAGAAAACATCACCAAAACACCAACTCTACAGGTAACACCATGACACTAAAATCATATCTTTCAAGAATCACTATGAATGTAAATGAACTAATTGCTCTAATCAAAAGACATAGGGTATCAGAATGGATAAAAAAAAATACCAAGATCCATCTATATGCTGCCTAGAAGAGACTCCCATTAGACCTAAAGAAACATGTCTGAGGGGATAGAGAACAATCTATCCTGCTAATGGACATCAAAAGAAAGCCAGAGTAGCCACACTTATATCAGACAAACTAGATTTTAAAACAAAGATTATAACAAGAGATGAAGAAGGTTATTACATCATAATTAAGGGGTCTATCCATCAAGAAGATCTAACAACTGTAAATAATTATGCCCCCAACTTGGGAGCACTCAAATATACAAATCAATTAATAACAAACAAAGAAACTCATTGACAATAATACAATAATAGTAGGGGACTTTAATAGCCCACTTACAGCAATGGACAAATCACCTAAGCAGAAAATCAACAAGGAAACAATGACTTTGAATGATACACTGGACCAGATGGACTTAACAGATATATTCAGAACATTTCACTTTAACGCAGCAGAACGCACATTATTTTCAAGTACACAGAACATTCTCCAGAATAGATCACATCCTGAGTCACAAATCAGCCCTTGACATATACAAAAAGACTGAGATCATACCATGCATATTTTCAGACCACAATGCAATGAAACTTGAAGTCAACCATAAGAAAAAATTTAGAAAGACCATGAATACATGGAGGTTAAAGAATATTCTACTAAAGAATGAATGGGTTAACAGGGAAATTAAAGAAATTTAAAAAATACATGGAAGCAAATGAAAATCAAAACATGACAGTCCAAAACCTTTGGGACAAAGGCAGTCCTAAGAGGGAGGTATATTGCAATACAGACCTTCCTCAAAAAGCAAGAAAAGTCTCAAATACACAACCTAACCTTACACCTAAAGGAACTAGAAAAAGAACAGCAAATAAAGCCTAAAGTCAGCAGAAGAGAAATAATATAGATTAAAGCAGAATTAAATGATATAGAAACAAACAAAAAACTAGATCAACAGAATAGGCTTGTTGCTTTGAAAGAATTAATAAAATTGATAAACCCCTAGCCAGACTTATCAAAAAGAAAATAGAAAGGGCCCAAATAAATGAAATCATGAATGAAAGAGGAGAGATCACAACACCACCACAGAAATACAAACAATTATAAGAGAATACTATGCAGAATAATATGCCAACAAACCCGGCAATCTGGAAGAAATGGATAAATTCCTAGAAATATACAAACTATCAAAACTGAAAATGAAGAAATAGAAAATTTGAGCAGACCCATAAGCAGCAAAAAATGGAATCAGTAATCAAAAATCACCCAACAGTGGCGCCTGGGTGGCTCAGTCAGTTAAGCGTCTGACTTCAGCTCAGCTCACGATCCCAGGGTCCTCAGATTGAACCTCACATTGGTCAGCAGGGAATCTGCTTCTTCCTCTCCCTTCCCCCCCCCACTCGTGTTCTCTCTCTCACTCTCTCTCTTGCTCTCTCAAATGAACAAGTAAAATCTTAAAAAAAAAAAATCACCCAACAAACAAAAGTCCAGGGCCAGATAACTTCCCAGGGGAATTCTACTGGACATTTAAAGAAGAGTTAAATTCTGTTCTCAAACTATTCCAAAAAACAGAAATGGAAGGAAAACTTAAAAACTCATCCTATAAGGACAACATTACCTTGATTCCAAAACCAGACTCCACTGAAAAGGAGAATTACAGGTCAATATCCCAGATGAATATGGATGTAAAAATTCTCAATAAAATACTAGCAAATCAAATCCAACAGTACTTTAAAAGATAACTTACCACATTCAAGTGGGATTTATTCCTGGGCTGCAGGTCTGGTTCAATATTCACAAGTCAATCACGGTGATACACCACAGAAGTGAAAAAAGAATAAGAACCATATGATCTTGTCAATAGGTACAGAAAAAGCATTTGACATAGCATCCATTCTTGATAAATATCCTCAATGAAGTAGGGATAGATGAAACATACCTCAACATCATAAAGGCCATATATGAAAGACCCAAAGATAATATCATCCTCAATGCAGAAAAACTGAGAGCTTTGCTTCTCTGGTCAGGAGCAAGGCAGGGATGTTCCCTCTTACCATTACTACTTAACATAGTACTGGAAATCTTAGCCTCAGCAATCAGACAACAAAAGAAATAAAAGGCATCCAAATTGTAAAGAAGAAGTCAGATTTTCACTATTTGCAGACAACATGATACTCTATGTAGAAAGCCTGAAAGACTCCATCAAAAAATTGCTAGAACTAATACATAAATTCAGCAAAGTTGCAGGATACAAAATCAATGTGCAGAAATCTGTTGCATTTCTATACACCATTAATGAAGAAGCAGAAAAAGAAATCAAGGAATCAATCACATTTGCAATTGCACCAAAACCAGTAAGATATCTAGGAATACACCTAACTAAAGAGATAAAAGATCTGTACTCTGAAAGCTATAGAACATTTAGGAAAGAAATTGAACAGTACAGAAAGAAATGTTCATAGATTAGAAGAACAAATATTGTTAAAATGTCTGTACTACTCAGAGCAATCTACATATTTAATGCAATCCCTATCAAAATACCATCCATTTTTCATGGAACTAGAAAAAACAATCCTAAATTTTGCATGGGACCAGAAAAGACCTTCAATAACCAAAGCAATTCTGAAAAAGAAAGACAAAATTGGTGGCATTAGGATTCCAGATTTCAAGTTATATTACAAAGCTGTAGTAATCAAGACAGTATGGTAATGGCACAAAAGCAGACACATTGATCAATGGAGCAGAATAGAAAATCCAGAAATGGACCCACAACTATACGGTCAACTAATCTTCCACAAAGCAGGAAAGAATATCCAATGGAAAAAGGACAATCTCTTCAACAAATGGTGTTGGGAAAACTGGATAGCAACATCCAGAAGAATGAAACTGGAGCACTTTTTTGCACCATATACAAAAATAAATTCAAAATGGATGAAAGACCTAAATGTGAGAACAGAAACCATCACAATCCTAGAAGAGAGCACAGGCAGTTACCTCTTTGACCTTGGTCCTAGCAACTTCTTACTAGATACATCACTGGAGATAAGGAAAACAAAAACAAAACTGAACTATTGGGACTTCATCAATATAAAATCTTCTGCACAGCAAAGGAAACAATCAACAAAACTAAATGGCAGCCTGAGGAACGGGAGAAGCTATTTGCAAACAATATATCTGATAAAGGATTAGTATCCAAAATCTATAAAGAATTTATCAAACTCAACACCCAAAAATCAAATAATCCAGTTAAGAAATGGGCAGAAGACATGAATAGACACCTTTCCAAAGAAGACATCCAGATGGCTAGCAGACACATGAGAAGATGCTCAACATCACTCATCATCGGGGAAATGCAAATAAAAACCACAATCAGATACCACCTCACACCTGTCAGAATGGCTAAAATTAACAATACAAGAAACAACAGGTGTTGGTGAAGATCCAGAGAAAGGGGAACACTCTTGCACTGTTGGTGGGAATGCAAACTGGTGGAGCCACTCTGGAGAACAGTATGGGTTTTCCTCAAAATGTTAAAAATAGAACTACCCTATGATCCAGCAATTACACTACTAGGTATTTACCCAAAGGATACAAAAATACAGGTTCAAAAGGGTACATGCACCCTGATGGGTATAGCAACATTATCAATAATTGCCAAACTATGGAGAGTCTAAATGTCCATAGACTGATAAATGGATAAAGAAGGTGTGGTATATAAGTGCAATGTAATATTACTTAAGCATCAGGAAGAATGAAATCTTCCCATTTGCAATGATGCAGATGGACTTAGAGTGTATGCTAAGTGAAATAAGTCAGTCAGAGAAGGACAAATACCATATGATCTCACTTATATGTGGAATTTAAGAAAGAAAACAGAGGAACATTATGGGAAGGTGGGTGGGGGGAAGGAGAGGGGGAAACAAACTGTAAGAGACTCTTAATGATAGAGAACAAACTGAGGGTTGAAGGAGGGAGTTGGGTGGGGGAGGAGCTGGTTGGGTGATGGGTACTAAAGAGGACATTTGTTGAGATGAGTGCTAGGTGTTATAATAAGTGATAAATCACTGAATTCTACTCCTGAAACCAATTTTGCAGTGTATGTTAACAAATTTAAATAAATAAATAAATAAATAAATAAATAATAAATAATAGTTTTTAAAGTTGTATGAGAAGTGTTTATTATTTTATTATTATTTATTATTATTATTATTATTATTATTATTTTAAAGGTTTTATTTCTAAGTAATCTTTACACCCAACGTGGGGCTCAAACTTACAACTGCAAGATCATATTTATCAGCTGAGCCAGCCAGATGTCCCCTATAGAAGTGTTTAAATGCTACCTCTAACGGTTCTTTGAAAACTGATGCATTAATATTATCATTTAAAGCATTCTCTACTGCACTATCCAAACATATCTCTGTGACCTTGTTCATCATTCTAATCACAAAAAGCATGTGCCATTTACATTGCTTTAACTCACAGGCTTCCAAAGGGACTGGGGAAGCAGAGGAGAGGAAAGAAATTATTTAATTGACCATGAATACCTTTCATTAATATAGAAAATATTGGAATTCAGAGTCAACTTATCCCCACTGTGTATATGGACACCATACTGCTCAATTAAAAACAATAGGTGGGGGGTGCCTGGGTGGCACAGCAGTTAAGCGTCTGCCTTTGGCTCAGGGCATGATTCTGGCATTATGGGTTAGAGCCCCACATCAGGCTCCTCCACTATGAGCCTGCTTCTTCCTCTCCCACACCCCCCTGCTTGTGTTCCCTCTCTCGCTGGCTCTCTCTATCTCTGTCAAATAAATAAATAAAATCTTTAAAAAAAAACAATAGGTAGATATCATAAAATAATTTTATATATATTCCATCTGAGTTCTTTTCCCAATTTTTCCCCACTATAGCTCTGCTAGATTTTATCTATAGGAAAATGCAAAATAAAAATAACATTTATTAGTATCGTATTGCTCATGACACTTATTTCCAAATGAAATATGAATTTACAAATAAAGTGTTGGTATGAAAAATGTAAAAATTCTAAGAATTTCTCAAATGTAATATTTTAGGAGTCACTTCTTTGAGCCTCTTAAATACATCTCATCCATCTGTTGGTTCAATATGGCATCCTCTAGGACTCTTGCATAACATTTACACCATTTCAATTTTATGTCTAAATATGTTGATGGTGCCCATAAAAAACACCAGTATACAATGTAATGGTACCTCAAGTCAGGAATCCAGGCAGCTCTCCTATCTCCCCATTTCCAGACGCTTCTAATCTCTTTTAGCTCTTACAGCACTCTTAAAGTTGACGGGCCATACTGAGCCAGAAACTTACAGCATGATAGCCCATTCATGTTCTCCCTTTTTTGAAACAAATAGGTTTCTGTTAACCCTGAATATATAAACATATGTATGTATGTATATATATATACACATATATATACACACACATATATATATTCCTCCAGTAAGACATATATAAGATCTATATTATAAGTGAGCAAAACTATCAGAGTTTCTTCTCAATTGTCCAATGCCAAAACAGATGGCATTCTTCTAAACCACTGAATCCATTCCTGCTCAATTCTACAAATAATTTTGAAGAATAATTACCTTTAAAAATATAATTAATTTTCTTTTTCACACTCTTCTCTCAGGGGTAATTGAGGTGTAGCAGGGAACAATGTAAATGGTCACTAGATGTAAATTCTTCAGATATTATCTAGTATGATTACAAAACCACCATTATTAATTTAACCCTTACTAGAGCACAGAACAGAGTAGGGAGAGATAAGGTGTTTATTGGTTGACAAACAAAACCTAAAAATATCTCAAGTAGTCCAAGTTATTTGAGGAAAATCAGGAAATAAACAAAATCAGGTACTGTTGTAGGCACTGGAAATAGAAATGAATAGAACCAATCATCTAGTGAGGTAGAGATGTTATCATCATCATCATTGTCATCATCATCATCATCCAAAGAGCTAAGGGTAGAGTCACAAATACATGCAAAGAACAATGGCAACACCATCAGTGAAGAGAGGGATGAACTATGTGTGAACTACTTTTTCGTTCTGTTCCCTTAATGAGAGTTCCCCAAATTTATCTCTAGTAGAAGAACCCTCTTAACAGCAAATCTGAGGCCTGTTACAGCTTATTTCCTTAAATCTCCAAACCTATTGAAGTTTATATAAGGTGAATGCCCCCAAAACGTTGTTACGGATACTCACTTAAATGACTTATTTAAACACTGTTGATGAACAAAGAAATGTATCAGAATAAGAAATAGGCAGTAGCTGAAAAACCTGTTCAGGCCTTTTTGCCTTTCTAGACTCAATCATTGCCTTCCTGGCCCATAATATGTAGCAGATTCTTCCTGCCTAACTAAACTCTCCTACTCCTGCGTTCATTTGGCCAGATTTGCTCTGCTCTTGTGTTTCAGTTCTTCTCCAGTTTCCAAGCAAATTACTGACATCCTTAAAATCCTAATTTGAAGCTATGTGTGTCTTTAAATTGAGAGCTAAGACTTCAGGAAGATATTTAAGTAAATTCAAAGAATGCCCTGTCTCTTAAAACTCCAAACAATTCTAAATTAACATCTTATTTGGCAGAGCTGTAATTATAGGAGAAAGTCAGCTTTCAAAGTATTTCTCTTAGAAATATACATCCAACCACTTAAGTAATGACTTGCCTTCAGAAAGTACAAAGTGCTGAGCTGTCCTTGAACCACATTCACAATTTCTCTTAGCAATGACCTGAAGACAACACTTTGAAAGGGATTGCTGCAATTTTTAATCTGCCTGGCTTTCTGATCAGGCAAAATATAAATCATTTAATCAGCTCCCAACTGAGCATCAGGTACAACTAGTATAAATTTTCCTTCATAAAAGTTTCATCAAAGCTGGGATGGCTGCATTACCTTATCTTTTGCTAGAGAAATTACAGTCTGTGAAGATTGGCTGGTAGTCATGTGTGATTGATAGGCTTGGGGTGGATGGCCTTCATGCAGAGGAATTCAAGCCTAAACGGTCTTTTCAGTCACTTCCATCTTCCCTTTAAAATAATGCTTTACTTCATTTACTGAAAAGGAAAAGCCAACTAATAATTTTTTGGGGTGTGTGTGTGTGTGTTTCTCTTGAAAACATTCTTACTTCCATCAACTTGCAGCTAGAAAAAGAATTGGCAGATAGAATATTCAATACAATAATTGTTTCTTATAAGCCAACACATCTGTATGAATAGCTAGAAGACTGAAGACAATCATAAAGCTTGACATAGCTTCAAACTGATATTTATAAAATGAGTATTATTAAATTAAATGTGTTGTTATTGGTATTTTGATATAACATCTGTGGGGCTATAAGGTAGACTATACTCCAATTAAATGAAGAAAATGTGGATTCAAAAACTTCCTTAATAAGATCACTAAATCAACTTGCCTCTTTTGCTTTTGTGATATTAAAATTGATACCATGCAGGTGGGAAAAAATCACCTAAGGAATAATAAACACTACTCAGAATAAGAGGGAATAGTACAAAACTCCTGACAGAATGACTAAAGAGTTCTAATTATGAAATATTTGTAAGGCAAGTAATACTATATCTCTCCAGTACTGGCTTCATCAAGAACTAAGACATAAATCAATTCTAACAAGTAAACAGGTAAGTTAATTTTAAAGAATCTAATTTGCAGTAGGCTTACATCACTCGTAATGTATTTCAATTTAAAAGGCCCATCATTTCATATTTTCAAATCAATAAGTATATGAATTGCTTTACATTCCAATCCCATGTAGTTTAATTTAATGTATTTTTGTTGATTTATAGTAAAGCTCAAAATGGGGCAAATAGATACAGTAATTTGACCCAAACATTAAACATTCAGTTGAAAAGACTGGGGATAAGGTAAATGTTAACAATATATGTCCCAGAGTCTAAGATTTATATACCCTGAAAACTATCATCATGCAATCAATTAAAAGTCCTTAATACAAATTAATTCACTGTCTTAAGTATTACTGGTCACAGATGAACCTAGAACATTCATTCTAATTGATAACAGCGTGCGTTTTCTCCTCAAACAGAAAAGTACAATACTAGGTTGCTACATATGTGACAAAGTTAAAAAAAAGGTATCTACAATTATGATGTTAAACAGGTGGGGCTATCAAGTAAAAAATTCTCTTAAAAACAAGAGGGCAAGTTGCAATCCAAGAATCCTAAGAAAGTCAACCATAATCAACTTCTCAATCACGAAATCCAATCAGTTGTAAGTGGCTGAGGCTCTCACATTCTGTGCATAACAACTCAACCCATGAAATATCATTAAGCCATAACAAAAATAGAATTCTGAAAGCTTCCGAAGGCAACTTTGCCTCCAAGTTTCCAGTGAGAATAGCCAGCTCAATGAGGGTTCCATAATCCACAAAACCCAGATTCCAAGATCTCTCCACAGGTTCTGTACAGTTTTCTTCAACTTTTATGTATAGGGGAGGTGCCTGAGTGTTGATTCAAATGTCTTTCTAGATCTGAGTGAATCTTTTTTCCAGAGATATGAATCAGTTGGCCTGGCCTGGGCCTGGACTTCCCCATTGTCACACAACTCTTCAAGGACACCTGATGGGGACTTATTGATGCTGTTGTCAACTCTACATAAACACAGAAATGAAAAAAAAAATACAACAAAAGACCCTCAAGTAACATAATACATTTTAAATGCTCATTCTTGTTGACTAGGTAAATAAAGGCAGTAAAAACTGATTTGAGGGAGAAATTTTACAATTTCTGATCCTTGGTGGGCTTGGCCACAGAGAATGGGGAAAAAAGTGAAGCCCGGACTCTTAAAAACAATGGATGTAAAACCATGGAGCTTGATTTATGTTTCTATTTCAGGAGGATAAAACAACACTTTTCAGTGAGAGTGATGTTATTGGCCTGTTAGTCTCATTTAGCCTGAAGTTTACCATTCATCATCTTTATTCTTCACTGTAACATTGTAGGCCCATGTGTGTCAGCCCAAGGAAGTTCTAGGAAGTCAGGGTTTCCCCATCTCAAGTGAAATGTCTCACCATCCAGCTAGTTGCATAGTCCAGAAATCTCTAAGTGCAATCAATTTTTTAAATTCTTAAATGTTTCTTAAGTGCATGAATTAATGAAAGAAAGTCTGTTCATAGTCTTATCATCCTTCCCCATGTCTTATCCGTTGATAAGCTACATCGATTTAACCACTATTTCTCCATTTCTAGAAAACTATCAGCCAAGTTCAAATTTCATCATCTCACAGCTACACCCACTCCCATACCCACAGACCAAATCATGGAACCAAGACTCCTTGGTGACCCTTTTCCTGATTTAAACTTTTGGTGGCTTCAGAGCTCTTTTAAGGAAAAACTCTTTAACATGTATATATAACCTTTTACAGTTTGTTCCCTGCTATCCTCTTTACCTGAATCTGTTATCCTGGTTCCATCCACCCTACTATACATATGTTTGTGCCAGATTCATCTTCTGTGGGTCTTTCTTGTCCACTCTGCTTGTTCATGCTTCCTCCTTCCATGGGACCTTTTTTCTACTTTCTCCATCTGTGATCTCCTTTGCACTCAGAAGCCTATAAATGCTTATGAGTCCTTCATATTTCAGCTCGAATGTAACTTCCCAGGGGAAGGTTTCCTGTCCTTCCCCCTAAGGTCAGATCAGAATACTATGGGGAGATATACCTTATGTAGTTTCCTTTTGTAGCTTACCACAAATGAATTTTACATTTTTATTTTTTTTTAAGATTTTATTTATTAATTCGACAGAGATAGAGACAGCCAGAGAGAGAGGGAACACAGGCAGGGGGAGTGGGAGAGGAAGAAGCAGGCTCATAGTGGAGGAGCCTGATGTGGGGCTCGATCCCACAATGCCGGGATCACGCCCTGAGCCGAAGGCAGACGCTTAACCGCTGTGCCACCCAGGCACCCTGAATTTTACATTTTTAAACACTTGATTAAAAATTATTTCCTATATAACAGAATTTATTTAATTTACTGTAGTATCTCCAGTTTTCAACACACTAATAGGCACACAGGATTTCTTGACTATATGAATTAGTGAGAGAAAGTCTGTTCACATCTGGAAAAATAAAATTACATGATTCTAAAATAAACTGAAGTAAACCCAAACTGGTAATTGAAATGGTACAGGGAAAAATATTTGGTAACATAATTCTCAAACTTTTCAGCCTCTGGATGCTTTTATACTCTTAAATGCCATTGAGAGCCCAAAAGGGCTTATGTTTATGTGGGTTATATTTACGAATATTTACCATGTTAGATATTAAAACTGAGAATGAAAATATATGTTTATTTGTAAATCCATTAAAAATAATACAAGTAAAATAAACCTCGGTCATGTCACCAAAAATAATATACTTTAAAAAAAAATGTACTTTCCCAAACAAAACAACTAGTAAGAGAACTGGCATTGTTTTACGTTCATGTAATCTCTTCAATATTTGGCTTAAAAAAGAGCAGAATTCTCAGATCTGCTTCTGCATTTAATCTGCTGCAATATCATACATTGTATAGTCTCTGGAAAACTCCACTTGTAAGAAAATGAAAGTGAAAACGTAAAAGAATTTTATAGTACATTATGAAAATAATTTTGATCCTGCTGACCCCATGAAAGCATGTTAGGTAAACTCCCAGGGATCCCAGGTTACATTCTGAGAACCACTTGTATAATTTAGCCTCCAAACTGGCACACTTTAGAAAATAAAGGAATGTACTATAAATGGTTATGTTAGAATATCAAGCATAAACAGGGATTATCATTAATATATGTTAATGAATAGTTATAGAAATAAGCTAATTAAAATCTTAGAATTCAAAACAAATATAGACTATATGGTATAGAATTTTTTATTACAAGCCTATAAGCTTTTTAAAAAGTTGGATACATTTTTGTATACTCATAAGAGCTAATATACTACCTTATACAAAATAGGCTTCAAAGAATATATAATGAGCAAATGAATAAATTATTGTGTAAAGGAACAACTAAATGATAACTCTGACTGCATGTTTCTTAGGCATTATATTCTGTTTTGACATGAGTAGATGAGATGGATTTATCCTCTTGCAGTGATTCCACCATAATATTCCTTACTTCCTCCAAGTTACTCAACTTTTCATGTTATTACAAACCTTTACAAGGTAGAATCTGTGAAGCGAATACAAAGTCTCGTATATGGTATGATTGGAGAGGCACAGAGCCCTTCATACTGAAAAATTATTCCTAATTCTAGCTATACTGGAAATATATTGACCATAGTTGCTAAAAATTCTCCTTCTCCCTTGTCCATGACAATTTTTAAATGGAAGTATGCTTGAGAGAAACATTCCATCCCTCATAGAGTGAAGTATCCTCTCAACCCTAACCTTATATTCAAGTACTTCAGATTTTCTTAAAAATTGTCCACATAAACACACACACACAGAACACATACCACTTAGAAAAAGACATTTAATCCTTTATTTCATCAAGTTAGAAAACTTCCTGAGTGTGAGATAGCCTTAGGTATTTTCTCTTCTACGGAGATAACCTTAAATATGAAAGCACTCTTGGGTGCAATATAGATTCAATATAGAAAATGTTGAGGACAGAGGTAAGTGATTTATTTATAAGTTGATAAAAACTAACCCACCAAATGCATAAAACTCTTTTTAAAAGATTTTATTTATTTGAGAGAGAGAGAGTACAAGCAGAGGGAGTGGCAGAGGGAGAGGGAGAAGCAGGCTTCCAACTGAGCAGAGAGCCTGACAGGGAGCTCAATACCAGGACCCTGAGATCATGACCTAAGCCAAACTCAGACACTTAACTAACTGAGCCACCCAGGCACCCCGTACATAAAACTTGTTTACTAAAAAGGAGATTCGTGATTAAGACCTGAAAGTAATGAAAAAAAACTAAAAACATTTTATAAAATATGTTTTCATATATCAAAAAAAACTTTAATCCTTTTACAACCAAAAATAAATGGAAAGAAAAAGTAAATGTCTCTCTTAATTACTGTTTTGAATTTGTTACTAGCTATTGCTGTATCATATAAATTGATTAGAATAATTCTTGATTTTGCACAAGTCCTATCTAAATGAAAATATTAGAAATTTAAAATGATAAAAAAATAATTTATTAAATAATTAACTTACCTAATTGATTTTATACTGGTGAAAATGGTTTATTCATATTTTTTCTATATATTAATTGTACATATTAATATTCCTTTTACTACAAGGGATTCAAATATAAGAAAAAACTAGATTTGAATATAAGTGATAAGAATTATGCATGCAAATAACTAAAATATAAAATCTAGCTTTTTATTAAAGATATGTCTTATTCATGTCTATAGTAGTTTTAGGAACTTAGCATGAGGTTGAGAAATGGTTACTGATTAAGGACTGAGTGTACAGTGTGTTGTCTTAGGCTCATACTGGATAGCAGGGGACATAAGCCTGTAAAAGACAACTTGGAGAAAGGCTATAGGGGGTCTTGGCTGTCCAGACAGATTAGGTTTTATTAGATTTCAATATAGCATCATAAAACATTTTTGAAACATGAGCCACATTTTTAAGAAATACTTTAGAAAGATGTCCTCAATAGCTGCATTCAGGACAGATTGGAGTAAGAGTTTTTAAGCTATAGCTGTCATTTCTATCAGGGAAATCCACTCGTCTAAGGAAAAAAACAGAAGGAAAGGACTAGAAAACTGAAATTGACTTTTCTTTTTAAAGCCGGGCACTACATTACACACATCAGGAACATTTTCTGATTTCCTTCTCTTTCTCAAAAATGTTTTCATCCCCATTTCTATATGAGAAATCTGAGGTTCAGACATTTTAAATAATGAAGTTACATAGAGAGCAAGAAGAAGTAGATGTTAAAAAACAAAATTCAATTGAGCAAATTTGACAATCTAATTGGCTTTATTTAACAATTTATGAATCATTTAGCATTCCTTCTAGCAAGTTGAGGGAAGTTCTGAGGAGTTGTACAAAATGGAAGGTGTTCATAGGAAAAAGGCTGCGGCAAGAAAGTTATTAGCAAAACAAAAGGATTGTTCCAGGCAAGGTTGCTTTCCCTTATCATACAGGTTACCTCATCTTCCTTTGGAGGATAGAGAGGGCCCCAGTGGCAGATTACTTCATTGCCATTGATCAGAAAATTCCTGACTGACTAGATCAGGTATTAAACCCTGGTTTAAGGACTTGGCCTAAGGACACCATTTGGGGCCTGTGGTTTTCTTTTTTACACAGGATTTAATTCCAACTTTATTCTAAAAAAAAAAATACTATTTCTACCATAACAAAAGTTACATTCTGGGAAGCACCTATTTCAAGGAAGCTAATTAGAAGACTTTATGGGAGAGCAAGTTTTGAGCATCAGTGTTGTAGATTAAGAGTGTCATGAGTTGGGCACCTGGGTGACTCAGTCGTTAAGCGTCTGCCTTAGACCCAGGGCCTGATCCCAGGGTCCTGGGATAGAGCCCCGCATCGGACTCCCTGTTCCGCTGGAAGCCTGCTTCTTCCTCTCCCACTCCCCCTGCTTGTGTTCCCTCTCTCACTGGCTGTCTCTCTCTCCATCAAATAAATAAATAAAATCTTTAAAAAAAAAAAAGAGCGTCATGAGCTCATGGCCACACTTCCCATAGAGATGATAAGCCTACTTCTACCGCCCCTGGAATCTGTACTCAGTCTGTGACTCCTTTTGACTAATGGTATATGACAGAAATGACACTGCATATCCCCCAAGAGTGGGTCAAAAACCTTGCAGCTTCTGCCAAGTCTCTTTGAATACCCACTCTGGGGGAAAGGTAGCCACCAAATAAAAAACCTGACTCTTCTGAGATCACCATGCTTCAAGGTCCTCAAGTCAATTGGAGAGATCCTGCAGAATGAGATGCATGTGAAGAGAGAGCAAGTCCACAAAGTAGCAAGGCTCCAGACTCTCTGTGTGTGCGTGTGTGTGTGCGTGTGTGTGAACAAAGTGGATTTTTCAGCCCCAGCCACCCCTATTGATGCCAGGAGGATCAGGCATGGACTGCCTGGCTGAGTCCTTCCTCAATTCCTGACTCCCAAAATTATAATCAAAATCAATAGTTGTTTTGTTTCTGGGGTTTAGGGTAAAATGTTGAATAGTAATATGTAACTAGAACACCCAAGAATAGCAAAAGTCACAATACTGCCATTGACTATTTTTTTAAATGACATATCAAATGATGTTGAAGATACTAGTGAACATTGGGCCTTACACGGATGATCTAATGATTGATGATATGTTAAACCAAATTATTCTAATAAGGTAACATTACACACACACACACACACACACACACACACACACACCAAGCAACCTAAAAAAAAAAAAAGGCAGTCGAAAATAAAATGTGAGGAGAGAGGAAAATGCTACTAGTCAGCACTGATTTGTCAAGTAGGACTCATTCTGATATTTGCAGTGTTTTATCTCCAAGGGTCATTTTTAAAAATCCTCCTCACCTCTCTGGGAATCCTTTAGCCCCAACGACCCACCTTCAGTGACCAATCCTACAGCTAGGTCAATTAAAATCAATTCTCAGTTAAAAATCAACCTATAAGGAAAGACTTAAAGAAAAGGAGAGAAAGATTTGACAAGGGTTTTACTCAAACCTCTTCGCACTTTACCCATTTTGGGCCTAGAAATGCAATAAGCATTTGCTAGTTATCCTGGGGAAAGCTATTTTCTCTCCTTTCAGCTAGACCAAAAATTGAGGCTAAAATGCTTTGTCTAAAAATTCTCCTTTTTCAAAGAAACTAATATTAAACTGTAAACTAAGAAAGGTGCTGTGCTTTCAGAAATCATTCCACCCAACTCATTGATTGTTTCCTGCCCACAGATAATCCTGAGTAAGTATGCTCATTGATTTATGTCAGTTCTAAAAGCCCCAATTCTCCTGAATTATTCTAGTGCATTTCAAGCCAACCAACTCTAATTCATTTCTTTAATCTATGGACTGCATAAGAAATTTTCCATTATTTCAATAGGATTTTTCAAATGTGTAAAACACATTTTAAATGTTTGTATCTTCTCTAAATATTTCATATTTC
This sequence comes from Ailuropoda melanoleuca, assembly GCF_002007445.2. Taxonomy (NCBI): domain Eukaryota; kingdom Metazoa; phylum Chordata; class Mammalia; order Carnivora; family Ursidae; genus Ailuropoda; species Ailuropoda melanoleuca. The sequence goes on along the minus strand of NC_048228.1, from coordinate 58,081,238 downwards.
AAAATGATCTGTTGATGGGCACCATGGTCCTTTAAGTGGAGTTAAATATATGTGTGCTTAGCTCATATACCACGATCTGTCAAAGACCTTTAGTGTCTCTGACAGCACTTAACGATTTGATCTGGGCATTTGTTTCTATGTTGTCTTCAGTGATGACACTCAATCAGCATAAGATTCTAGTAGCCATTTGACTTTAGATAATAACAGATGTAAATCATTATTGTTGCCTAGGCTGGGAAATGTGGTATTCTTCTTTAAATTGGTATGATTGCTCTTATTTTCCTTTCTTAAAGTTTATCATAAATACCAGCAATAGACAGGTCTTGCTTTTTCATAGATTTTCTACAGTAAATATTGAAATATGATGACACATAAAACATTTCTGTAGGTGATATAGCACAATTCAAATAGAACAACTTTCACATTCTTCACATCTGCCTCCCTCTATATATTACATGTAAATGAATTTATCACATTGAAAGCTTTAAAATCCATAGGCTCAGGCTGCTTGGAAAAGAAATGACTTCTGTATGTCAGACCAGGAAAATGAAGCAAAGATCAGACAAGATCTTGGGCTTATTTTCACTCATATATCCTTTGCACTTTAATAGTACCTGACACATAGTGGGTGCCCACAAATAGTGGCTGAATTGATTAAAAAATAAGTAGACATTTTAATTTTTCACAAATAATTATTAGAGGCCAGAGGTAAATAATATAGTTATCCAGAATGCACACTCAATCCCTCAGTAAACGATCAAGAAAGTTTAACTCTTGCTTTTCATTTTTGGAATAATTAGGATTCTTAACTGGGATGGATCATCTATCTGGTCACAGATGGAAGACTTACAGTTGACAATTATACATTATTTATTAAGATCATTTCTATTGAAATTATAGCACTCTGGAGTTGGAAAAATCTTCAAGGATCATCCAGCTCCTTTATTTTAAAAGTAAGGAAAAGGCTTCAAAATGTTTACAGCCTTAAATACAAATACAATACTGAGTAGAAAATAGGTCCCAAACTCCCCATCAAGTGTTCTCATCATCCAGACTGGTAAACTCCCTTCTTTCATATTGAGGCTCCTCCTCCACTCCTTTTATCAAGACATTTCCTTGCTTTAGTTCAAAGGGGTTGGGGAGGAGGGTAAGGCCATGGCTGATTTTCATCCCCCACTTTTTTTTTTAAGATTTTATTTATTTATTTGACAGAGATAAAGACAGCCAGCAAGAGAGGGAACACATGCAGGGGGAGTGGGAGAGGAAGAAGCAGGCTTCCAGTGGGGGAGCCTGATGTAGGGCTCAATCCCAGAATGCCAGGATCACACCCTGAGCTGAAGGCAGACGCTTAACGACTGAGCCACCCAGGCACCCCTGATTTTCATTCCTTTTTAACATGGATCCCATTTTCTCTTCCAGTCTGTACACAACCTCTAGGGTAGCTTCAGGTGGTATTGGTCGTTTTATGGAAGAAACAAAAGAGAAGCTTCTTCCAAAGCTTGAGATCAAGCTTTTCTGAGATAAAAGTACTGCCTTTTAAAAATAAATAGTGAATTTTATCAGGAGTAAACAGGACACTAAAAAATAATTTTTTGTATTGGCCTTTTCAGTTGTTGCAGCATTCAGATTTATAGCAACTAGACACACTGTGTTTTAAAGGATTGTCCTCAACCATATGTGGTGATATTTGGTGTAAATGGCCTGCCAGTAAAAAAAAAAAAAAAAAAAAAAAAAAAAAAAAAAAATCAATGTAGCTGAAGCTTTTCCCTTCCAGGAGTACTCCTACTCTCATGTAAAATTCTTGGGGTGAGGAACTATTTTCAACCAAATAAAAGCCTACCCTGACTGCTTTTAAAAATCACAACACCTCCTCTCAACACACCCAACCTTTTTACCCTGCTCTATTTTCCTTCCTTCAGAACATATCTCCTTAACCTACCATAACTATATTTATATGTCTATTGTCTTCCTACTAGAATGTAAACTCCAATGGAAAGGATTCACTGATGTATTTCAAATGTCTAGAACAGCATCTGGAATTATAGGTATTTGATACATATCTGTTGAAAATACAACAGATGTCCATCTATATAACTCTATTTATAGATATATAGATACATGTGAATATTAACATTGTTTTTCTCTTAAAATAGGAAATAGGAATGGGAGAATAATTTCTTCTGTGTACTATTCCTCAAATCATGCAATGTTTGAAGTCATTAATTATATACTATGTCTGAGTCTGTTCTGAAAAATTCTTGCCAGGTCATATGCAGTTAAATTTGTCCAAGGTCATGAAACTAACTAGTAATAAAATGTTTTTTTTAAAGATTCATGTAATAAACTTTTGTACTTTTTAAAAAATGTACTGAATATTAACAATAAAATAATATTTATAATATATAGAAATTACAAAGATGTGTAAAGTTTAAAGAATAAAAATAAACATCCATTAACTTACCACCAGCTTAAGAAAGAGACCATTAGAAAAACATATGAAGTTTCATATGTTCCCCTCCAAAATTCCATCCTCTTTTCCTTCCATGTCCCAGAAGGACATTGTTATTCTATTTATAGTTTTACCACATATACCTTTCATGGAAAGATTACTCTGTTTTGCCTGCTTTGACTTTTATATTATTGGAATTTGTAAAGTCTATATTTTTAAGGAATATATATTTAAAATATTCTCAATCATATTGTTATATTCATCATTATCATTCATTTTCACTGCTCTGTGGTATTCCATTGTATGTACATAATACAATTTATATATCACATCTTCTGTGCATGGCATCGATTCAAGGCTTTTTGTTCACTTGTTTTCTTAAATTACAAACAGTTCTGTTAGAAATACTCTTTCATATGTTTCTGTTTCCTGGTACCCATATGTGATAGTTTCTCAAGGGTATATATGCAAGTGTTTTTCAAGGGTATATGGCTGGGAGTTGAATTGTTGGTTATACATTGTACATATCTTCACCTTTTTCTGCTAATGCCTTAATGTTTTCCACAGTGATTATACAAATACACATTCTTATTTTTTTAAAGATTTTATTTATTTATTTTAGAGAGAGAGAGTATGCAAGTGGGGAGAGGGCAGAGGGGAAGGGAGAGTGAAAGGGAGAGAATCTCAGTAGGACTTATGCTGAACACTGAGCCAACTGGACATGGGGCTTGATCTCACAGGCCTGAGATCATGACCTGAGCCAAAACCAAGAGTGGGACTCTTAACTGACTGAGCCACCCAGCTGTCCCTACAAATATTTTCTTAACACTAGTGTGTAAAAGTTCCAGCTGCTCTCATCCTTACCAGTATTTGATATTCTGATACTATTTCAAGTAAAATACTTTTTCTTTTAAGATGTTGAACTAGTTTTGAGGAATTAAAAAACAAACTAAAATATCAACCTTTTATACCTAGAAAAGCAAAAAATAGCCAACTCTTGCATGTAGCTGTCCAATTTTCCCAGCACCATTTATTGAAGAGACTGTCTTTTTTCCACCGGATGTTTTTTCCTGCTTTATCAAAGATTAGTTGCCCAAAGAGCCGAGGGTCCATTTCTGGGTTCTCTATTCTGTTCCATTGGTCGATGTGTCTGTTTTTGTGCCAGTACCATGCTGTCTTTGTGATCACAGCTTTGTAGTACAGCTCGAAATCCGGCATTGTGATGCCCCCAGCTTTGTTTTTCCTTTTCAACAGTTCCTTGGAGATTCGGGGCCTTTTCTGGTTCCATACAAATTTAAGGACTATTTGTTCCAGTTCTTTGAAAAATGTCCTCGGTATTTTGATCGGGATAGCATTGAAAGTGTAGATTGCTCTGGGTAGTATGGACATTTTAACTATGTTAATTCTTCCAATCCATGAGCATGGAATATTTTTCCATCTTTTTATGTCTTCCTCAATATCTTTCAAAAGTGATCTATAGTTTCTAGCATATAGGTCCTTTACGTCTCTGGTTAAGTTAATTCCAAGGTAACGCATGGTTTTTGGTGTTATTGTAAATGGGATGGATTCCCTAATTTCTCTTTCTTCAGTCTCGTTATTCGTGTATAGAAATGCAACTGATTTCTGGGCATTGATTTTGTATCCTGCCACCTTACTGAATTGTTCTATAACTTCTAATAGTTTGGGAGTGGATTCCTTTGGGTTTTCCATATAGAGTATCATGTCATCTGCAAAGAGAGACAGTTTGACTTCTTCTTTGCCGATTTGGATACCTTTGATCCCTTTTTGTCTTCTGATTGCTGTTGCAAGGACTTCTAGTACTATGTTGAATAATAGTGGCGAGAGTGGGCATCCTTGTCGTGTTCCTGATCTTAAGGGAAAGGCTTCCAGCTTTTCCCCATTGAGAATAATGCTTGCAGTAGGCTTTTCATAGATGGCTTTTATGAGATTGAGAAATGTACCCTCTATTCCTACACTCTGAAGGGTTTTAATCAGGAAAGGATGCTGTATTTTGTCAAATGCTTTTTCTGCATCAATTGAGAGGATCATATGGTTCTTGAGTCTTTTCTTGTTGATATGATGTATCACATTGATTGATTTGCGAGTGTTGAACCATGCTTGCATCCCAGGTATGAATCCCACTTGGTCATGATGGATAATCCTTTTAATGTACTGTTGGATTCTATTAGCAAGGATCTTGTTGAGGATTTTGGCATCCATATTCATTAGAGAAATCGGTCTGTAATTCTCCTTTTTGAGGGGGTCTTTGCCTGGTTTGGGGATCAAGGTAATATTAGCCTCATAGAATGAGTTTGGTAGCTTTCCTTCTGTTTCTATTTTTTGAAATAGCTTTAGGAGAATAGGTATTATTTCTTCTTTGAATGTTTGGTAGAATTCCCCAGGAAAACCGTCTGGGCCTGGAGTTTTATTATTTGGAAGGTTGTTTATCACTGACTCAATTTCTTCATAGTTAATTGGCCTATTTAAGAAATCTATTTCTTCCTGTTTCAGTCTTGGTAGTTTATAGGTTTCCAGGAAGGCCTCCATCTCTTCCAGATTGTTTAGTTTTTTGGCATATAGCTGTTGATAAAAGTTTCTAATAATCCTTGCAATTTCAATGGTGCTGGTCGTGACCTCTCCCTTTTCAGTCATAATTTTAATAATCTCAGTCCTTTCTCTTTGTTTTTGGACAAGTTTTGCCAGTGGTCTATCAATTTTATGGATTCTCTCAAAGAACCAGCTTCTAGTCCTGTTGATCTGCTCTACTGTGGTTCTGGTCTCTAATTCATTGATTTCTGCTCTAATCTTGGTCAACTCCTTCCTTGTCAGTGGGTTAGGCCTGTCCCTCTGTTGCTGTTCCAGTTTCTTGAGGTGAGAATATAGAAACTGCATTTTAGATTTTTCTATTCTTTTGAGTGAGGCTTGGATGGCTATGTATTTCCCCCTTAGGACTGCCTTTGCAGTATCCCATAGGTTTTGGACCGTTGTGTATTCATTCTCGTTGGTCTCCATAAATTGTTTAATTTGTTTTTTGATTTCCTGGTTTATCGAGTCATTCTTGAGCAGGATGGTTCTTAGCCTCCAAGTGTTTGAGTTTCTTCCAGGTTTTTCCTTGTGGTTGAGTTCCAATTTCAGAGCGTTGTGGTCTGAGAATATGCAGGGGATAATTTCAATCTTTTGGTATTGGCTGAGACCTGTTTTGTGTCCCAGAGCATGATCTATTCTTGAGAATGTTCCATGGGCATTTGAATAGAATGAGTATTCTTTGGTTCTGGGGTGTAGTGTTCTATATATATCTATGAGGTCCAACTCGTCGAGTATGGCATTCAAAGCCTTTGATTCTTTGCTTAGTTTTTGCCAGGGTGTTCTGTCTATTTCTGATAGTGGGGTGTTGAGGTCCCCTACTATTACTGTGTTCTTATCTATATGTCTCTTTATTTTGGTTAAGAGTTGGCTTGTGTATCTTGCTGCTCCCCTGTTGGGGGCATATATATTAATAATTGTCATATCCACTTGTTGAATACTTCCTTTAAGAATAATATAGTGCCCTTCTGTATCTCTCTCTATGGCCTCTAGTTTAAAATNTGATATGTATAAAAAGGTTTAAGTATTTTTACTTTGGCATTGTATTTTTAGACTTTTGTACCTTTGGGCAATGTTTTAGACCTTATATTTTTCAGCACTAGAAATTATCCTTACTAAAAAATAAGAGATTTGCTCAAATATATACCTAAAGATGGTAAAAAAAAAATTAGAAACAATCTAAATTGACAGTAATAAAATACCTTAATTATATGAATGTATACCGATAAGATAGAAAACATTATGCAAGCAGTAAAACTCTATCCAAAAAATACAGAATTATTTAGTAATACCAGGAAATAGACATGAAAAATTTAGTTGCAATATGTGAATACTTTAAACACACATGTGCATATGTTAAAGTGGAAATAAAGGTAGAAAGAAACACATCAAATTCTTAATTTAGTGGTAATCACTGAATGGCAGACTTATGATTAATTATATTTTACTTATAAAATTTTTCATTTTTTCCAAATGGTCTACACAAGTATTGTTTTAACAGTAAGAAGAGGTCATTGAGTATTACTTAATTTATAAATAGCCTTTGATATTTGCCATTACAATGGCAAAATGAACAATAAAAAAGAAATGCTCTCAGCAATGGAAAAAAAAGGGGTTTTCTTTAAATATATTTCTGAAGAAACAGTTCAAAGCACAGGTAGCTTCAAAAAGGTAACTTTGGAAAGACAATCTATTTGCAAATCACCTGACCTGCTTGATAAGAATGAAGATTCCTAGGCCCCACCAAAAAGAGCCTTATCAGAAAGTCTAGAGAATCTCCATTTCCTCCAGCAGAGTTAGAAGACCAGGTTTCTCGGTACATCTGGGTGGTTCAGTCAGTTAAGCGTCTGTCTTCGGCTCAAGTCATGATCCCTGGGTTCTGGGATTGAGTCCCGCATTGGGATCCTTGCTCAGAGGGGAGGCTGCTTCTCCCTCTGCCTGCCACTCCCCCTGCTTGTGCTCTCTCTCTCTCTGACAAAATTAATAAAAGCATAAAAAAGAAGAAGACAACAACCTGGTTTTTTGTCTGAAATCTATGGTTTGTTTTATAATACCGATTTATCATGTAAGCACTCTGAGGTTCACTTTCCTCATCTTTATGTAGTGGAACAGTTTGGTTGGACTAAACATGGAACCTATTGTTCCACTGGTGACTAGCAACCATCAGGCATCCAGTCCCCAGCCCCTATGCCCTATACACAGACCCATTTCCTCTGGAGCCATATTTCTGTTGATATTTCTGTTGCTATACTCCAAACTCTTTATGCCAATTTTCTTTTGCAAAGTTATAGAAGGATAAAAAAACTTCCTAGATAAAACAAACAAACAACACAACAAAAAACAAAGCCCTGATCCCTCATATTTAGAAACGTGATTATAAAAATAACGTCTGAATATTTCCAAATACCTGTGTACTGTGCAGAGGTATATGGGCATATAGGGCTTGACTTTAGGCAAAGCTGCTGGATCCATGGACTCTGCAGAGAACAGGTGCTCCACTGAGTCCTTATGCCTCAGTGTGCCACATAACTACTGCTATTTAATAAATGTGCCAAGATTTGAAAAAGATTGGAAAATTCTGGATTATAGGAAAAGACAACAGGGGCTCAGATAGGGACTGTACTGGGTGGAATATTCTCTGTTTATTCTAAAATAGAAGGCAGGTCTAGACTATCTGCCTGTGAAGCAGAATCAACTTTAAAGTATCAGACATAAGAGGTATGTACTATTCCCAATACACTTTGCAATAAATCCTGAATGCTATACTCGACCAGTCACATAAATGTCACAAGCGTCTCTCAGAAAATACAGCTAGATGTGTGCAATGGTGGACTATTGTAGGTGGAAATGTGTCCCCCAGAAAGATATACTGAAGATCTAACCCACAATACCTATGAATGAAAAATTTGGAAATATGGTCTTTGCAGATTTAATCAAGATAAGATGAAGTCACACTGGACTAAGGTGGGCCCTAACCCAGTGATTTATAAGAAGAAGGAAATTTGGAAGGAGATTCACAGAGGGAAGAAAGCCATACAAGAACAGAGGCAAGGATTGGAGTGATGTAGCTACAAACCAAAGAGGATTTGCTGGCAACCACCAGAAACTAGGAAAGGCCTTGGAACAGAATATCCCTATGAGCTTCCAGAAATACTACCCTGTCGACACCTTGATGTCATACTCCCAGAACTCAGACGATAATTTTCTGTTGCTTAAAGCTAACCAGTTCATGCTATTGTGTTACGCAGTCCTAGAAAACTAATACAGATGGAAACCAACAATCCAAAAACCACTGAAGACTTGTCAAGTTGCACCTTGGGCCATTGGCTGACTTAACTGTTATAGTCTCTTAGATCAGCACTAACTGAGAGAGATACACAGATTGGTCCTCTCTAGAAGCAGCAACTTGGGGAAAATATTTGCAGTACCTTATGCTCTTTGAATCAGAAGCCTAAACAAATGGAAAGTATTATAACTACATCACAGAGGAGAACGTCATTTTCAACTTGAAGTTTTATCTGAAATCAAAATCTTTGAGATTTCCTTTATAATATTCAAGCAGAAATTGAGCTTATACACTATACTATACATTATTCATCATACGCTATATGTTATGTAGTATGAGATCTGTACTATAGAGAATACAGTATGTCGATAACATATAGTAACATACCCTGGCTACTGGAAGGCTCCACTGACATTTTACCTGGTCCAGGATTGGAATGGCCTTGTCTCTTACTGTACATGGGTGAGCTTATTTCCACATAGACAGGAGAAACCTTCCAGAATTGCAATTGCATATCCTCTGCTTCCTTATCACTTTCCACTGTGTACATATTAATCCATACTAATTTTTTGAAATGAGGAAAAATATAAATTGAGAGAACTTTTCTACATTTGAAAAGGGACATGGGAAAAACAGAGTGAGAAAGGACAGAAAAGTGTATTTACATGTTTATAAATATTTTATTATATTCTACTTACATTTTTTTCTGAGATTACTTTTCAGTTTTTAGCTGGTAGAAAGCAGAAGGGAGAATAAGAGCATTTATGACCATTTGTATTGTATTTGAATTTGTGCATATTTGTTTACCTATGAAAAGGAACCCTTCATTCCTGTGATTTTAACTCATTTTCCTTTCTATCTTTTATAGGTTAAAAATTTTCTATGCACCTAGTGACAAAAGGGCAGTGAAGAAAGAGGGTACAGCTTTATAAGATATTGCAAATTCTGAAAAAGCAGCACAACAATTGCTGTTAAGTGTGTGATTACCATAATCAGTGTTGTACTGTGCATAACTCACAAATTTCTCCCATCTGGATTCAAGTTCAGATAATAAGGCATTGAAAATCTTGTAAAAAAAAAAAAAACCTTAAAGAATACTAACCACTGAGTAATAAGTAAGTGAATCTGTGACATTTCCCCCACGTATATGCATGACTTTCTCAGCCAAAGTGTCTTTAAATAGACACTTTTCTGTAATACTTATAAGAACTAAATGATGTCTTGGTTTCCCCCAAGTTTCGTACCAAGAAACAAAAGATACCTCATAAAATCCTTGTTTTCAGACCCTAAGAAACTCACTACATCAGGATATCTTCTCATAGTCCCAAAAGGCAGCACAATACCTTTAAGGAAGCATTTATGGCTGGGTTTGAAATTCTTTCATGTCCCTCTAAAAGATAAGGTGGTTGAGCAGGGAAAAAAAAATCCTGACATCCTCAATATATAGCAAAGAAGATAAAGAGATGCAGAGATATGTAGATAGAAAAACAAGAGATGGATAGATAGATAATATGTATGCATATTATATGTGTGATCTCTGTGATACATGACATATTTATTTATCATATTCCTCACATAAGAACTAGAAACCTAACAACTGCAAAGCTGGAGATCTTTGATGAAATGTTAAACCCAAATAAAGGGAGATTTACAATTTTTTTTTACCTTTATAATTCATAGCAATTCCCAACCCTTCCTCAGACTTGTAGAAGAGTGATAGTTATTTTTTAACTTTTTTAAGGTCTGAATCTTTCCTCCCACTCATGAAAAGTTATCTACTGAAATAACAAAAACATGATTAAATATAATAGCCAATGCTTGGTTAGATTGATTGGTTGATTTTTGACAAGTAACACAGTCAGTGATGGCTCAGACCTTCATCACAAGGAAAATAATTTATAGCACCCCGGTTATATATAATTTCAGATATTCAGCCTAATGGCTTTTGCAAATAAGAACAAGATAACTTTTATCCAATCCACACTGCTGTGTTAATCTGAAAATAGTACATTTTCAAATTGATATTTTTTAACAATCATCTACTACCAATCATGGAACATTATTTCAAAAACTAAGGACATACTGTATGGTGACTAACATAACAGAATAAAAATTATTAAAAAAATCATCTACTACCACAACCATGGAATAAAAATCATTTGCTGTTAGTCAACTAAAGATTCTCCTTTTTGAATATATTGATTACCCAAGAGTAGTCAATTGACATTTGGCACAGACTTATTTACAATAATTCAACCCAACAGCAATATAATTTAGCAAGTGGCCACCAGGCATGTGCTGGTAATGAATAGAATTCATGTTTAATTCAAACTTATAAGCAAAAGCATTGCATTTAAGTAATACTAATATTGTGGCAACCTAAAAAAGACCAAAGAATTCAACACTAAAGCTACCATTCTTTCTTTAACTCAGATGTTTACCTAGGGAAGTAAAAGAAAATAAGTAAGCATTTTTGAGTTATATAAAAATTTTAAAGTGAGAAAGAAAAGTAGATTGTATTAGAGAATTTCATCAAATTATGTTTTTTTGGGGGGGTATTTAACATATTTATAGAGTAGGCCTAGAGAAGACCAAATTTTTACCAAAATATAAAATGGCTTCATTGAATTCCATGCTAGTAGCCTCAGACATCCTCCAATAGGAGAATCTCCCCAATACCTCTGAAAGAAATGCTTTTTTTTTAAGAAAGCCTGTTTTCATCAAATGTCTTAAGCAGTAGTTATAAAAGTTAGAAATTCAAGTCACAACAGCAAGTCAAAAAATTGTATTCCTCTTTAATCTGATCAGGGTTCCTAAAGGTAGCAAGTAAGAGAAAGCATGAACATTACAATGTCAAACATTTGGTTGAAAAAAAATTAAAAATCTTTACTAAAAATGCTCATAGAATAAACTAATTAGATGAACAACTAAAAAGATGAAGACAAAACAGATGCAAGCTATTTGGAATCTGTTCCCAACTTTCTCACTGACCAACTGTGTGATCCTGAGCAATTTCAAGTATTATACTTGCTCCGTTAAATGAGGGTAGATGGCTCTAAGGACCTTTTAAATTCTAAAACTCTATGTATTTATATATTGAAAAGCAGCACATATGTAAAAATTGAGGCTTAGTGAATTTTTTTTCCTCATCTATCACATAAATATATTAAGAACGACAAAAGCAAAGTTGTTTTGAAATATAACGTCATGTTCCCCTTTGCATAGAAATGGCCTAGGGAATCAGCCTGAGACGCAGGAAGTTACATCTGGATCTCTACAAATGAACATCTCCAGCACTGAGTATTGAGGTACGAAGCGGGAAGCCATGAATCTGCGCACAGATATCAGAAGATAAACGGAAGGAGAAGGGAGCCGCCGAGTTCGGGCGCCGGGAAGCAGTAGCCACCTGCACGGGGGAGCGGGCGGACTCGCGGACTGGCAACCGCGAAAGCAGACTGAGACTGTGAGCCGGGGAACGTGCGCAACCAGACTGAAATGGAGCTCTGGTGCACTCACTGGAACCAGGCTGAGACCAGGAGCTCCGGGAGCTCGCCAAGGCAGCTGGCAACTGGTGGTGTTAGAAACACAAAGGACAGAGATGCTCTGGCCCTGGAAGTGAGGGCTGGGACTCCAGGTGCGCGGTGCACATCCCAGGACGCTGCAGGGTTGAGCAGCACCAACAGAGAATTAAAGTGGCCAGACCATCAGTGGAGACCGGTCCGCGATCCCTCTGTTCTGAGACAGAGGCTGAGATTCGGCCACTGCTGCTCTGACTCTCAGAAGAGGCACAGCAAACCACCAGGAAAAGCCATCAGAGAACAAAAGCCTGGAAAGACTGGCTAATAGTGTGCCCACCCCCATCCCCGCTCGCAGGGGACACAGAGACTCTACCCAAACAGGGTTGCCTGAGTATCAGTGCAGCAGACCCCTCACTAGAAGGCAGGCTGAAAAATCAAGAAGCCCACATCCCTAAGATCCCTATAAAACAAGGGCGCATGGCCTGGGTCCCAGTCAATAATTATGGCTCTGGACAACCCCGCAATCTCTCCCCATCAGAATGGCAAGAAGGAGAAATCCCCCGCAGCAAAGAAAAGACAATGAGTCTGTGGCTGCTGCCACAGAACTAATGGATATGGATATAACCAAATTATCAGAAATGGAATTCAGAGTAACAATGGTCAAGACAATGTGTAGACTTGAAAAAAGTATTAACGAAAATATTAATGAGAATATAGAATCTCTAAGGGCGGAAATGAGAGAGAATCTGGCAGAAATTAAAAATTCTATGAGCCAAATGCAGTCAAAACTAGAGGCTCTGATGGCCAGGGTAAATGAGGAGGAAGAACGTATCAGCGAATTGGAGGATGGGTTAATAGAAGAAAAAGCTAAAATAGAATCTGGACTCAAAAAAATCCATGCTCAGGAATGTAGGTTACAGGAGATTACTGACTCAATGAAAAGGTTCCAATGTCAGAATCATCTGCATCCCCGAGGGGGTGGAGAAAAACAGACGTCTAGAAGAGATATTTGAACAAATTGTAGCTGAAAACTTCCCTAATCTACCAAAGGCAACAAGCTTTTGTGTCCAAGAGACAGAGAGGACCCCTCCCAAGCTCGACCATGACAAATCTATGCCACATCACATCATAATGCAATTCGCAAATATTAGATCCAAGGATACAGTAATGAAAGCGGCCAGGGCAAAGAAACTTCTCAGGTACCAAGGTAAAGGTATCAGAATTACGTCAGACCTGTCTACACAGACCTGGAATGAGAGAAAGTGTTGGGGGGGCATTTTTAAAGCTCTTTCAGAGAAAAACATGCAGCCAAGGATCCTTTATCCAGCAAGGCTGTCATTCAGAATTGATGGAGAAATAAAGAGCTTCCAGAATCTCCAGTCATTGACTAATTTTGTAACCATGAAACCAGCCCTACAGAGGATGTTAAAGGGGGTTCTATAAAGGTAAAAGGGCCCCAAGAGTGATACAGAACAGAAAGTCACAATCGATAGAAACAAAGACTGTACTGGCAACATGGCATCATTAAAATCATATCTCTCAATATTCAGTCTCAATGTAAATGGCCTAAATGCTCCATAAAATGTGACAGGGTTGCAGATTGGATAAAAAGACATGACTCATCCATTTGGTCTACAAGAGATTCATTTTGAATGTAAAGAAACATTCAGACTGAAAGTAAAGGGATGGAATACCATCTTTCACACCAATCGACCTCAAAAGAAAGCTGGGGTAGCAATTCTCATATCAGACAGATTGGATTTTAACTAAAGACTATAGTTAGAGACACAGAAGGGCACTATATTATTCTTAAAGGATGTATCCAACAAGTGGATATGACAATTATAAATATATATGCCTCCAACAGGGGAGAAGCAAGATACACAAGCCAACTCTTAACCAGAATAAAGAGACATATAGATAAAAATATACTAATAGTAGGGGACCTCAACACCCCACTATCAGAAATAGACAGAACACCCATGCAAAAAATCGACAAAGAAACAAGGGCTTTGAATGCCATACTCGACGAGTTGGACCTTATAGATATATATAGAACACTACACCAGAACCAAAGAATACTCATTCTATTCTAATGCCCAGGGAACATTTTCAAGAATAGACCATGTTCTGGGGCACAAAACAGGTCTCAACCGATACCAAAAGACTGAAATTATCCCCTGCATATTCTCAGACCACAACGCTCTGAAATTGGAACTCAACCACAAGGAAAAACCTGGAAGAAACTCAAACACTTGGAGGCTAAGAACCATCCTGCTCAAGAATGACTCGATAAACCAGGAAATCAAAAAACAAATTAAACAATTTATGGAGACCAACGAGAATGAATACACAACGGTCCAAAACCTATGGGATACTGCAAAGGCAGTCCTAAGGGGGAAATANGAGGCAGTCCAAAGGGGGAAATACATAGCCATCCAAGCCTCACTCCAAAGAATAGAAAAATCTAAAATGCAGTTTTTATATTCTCACCTCAAGAAACTGGAACAGCAACAGAGGGACAGGCGTAATTCATGCACGAGGAAGCAGTTGACCAAAATTAGAGCATAAATCAATGAATTAGAAACGCAGAGTACAGTAGAGCAGATCAACAGAACTAGAAGCTGGTTCTTTGAGANACAGGTCTCAGCCAATACCAAAAGATTGAAATTATCCCCTGCATATTCTCAGACCACAACGCTCTGAAATTGGAACTCAACCACAAGGAAAAACCTGGAAGAAACTCAAACACTTGGAGGCTAAGAACCATCCTGCTCAAGAATGACTCGATAAACCAGGAAATCAAAAAACAAATTAAACAATTTATGGAGACCAACGAGAATGAATACACAACGGTCCAAAACCTATGGGATACTGCAAAGGCAGTCCTAAGGGGGGAAATACATAGCCATCCAAGCCTCACTCCAAAGAATAGAAAAATCTAAAATGCAGTTTTTATATTCTCACCTCAAGAGGCTGGAACAGCAACAGAGGGACAGACGTAATTCATGCACGAGGAAGCAGTTGACCAAAATTAGAGCATAAATCAATGAATTAGAAACGCAGAGTACAGTAGAGCAGATCAACAGAACTAGAAGCTGGTTGTTTGAGAGAATTAATAAAATTGACAGACCATTAGCAAGACTTATCCAAAAGAATAGAGAAAAGACCCAAATTAATAAATTATGAACGAAAAAGGAGAGGTCACAACCAACACCAATGAAATTGGAAGGATTATTAGAAACTTTTATCAAGAGCTTTATGCCAATTAATTAAGCAATCTGGAAGAGATCCAGGCCCGGACGGTTTTCCTGGAAATTCTACCAAACATTCAAAGAAGAAATAATACCTATTCTCCTAAAATTAATTATGAAGAGATTGAGTCAGTGATAAACAACCTTCCAAATAACAAAACTCCAGGCCCGGACGGTTTTCCTGGAAATTCTACCAAACATTCAAAGAAGAAATAATACCTATTCTCCTAAAGCTCTTTCAAAAAGTAGAAACAGAAGGAAAGCTACCAAACTCATTCTATGTGGCCAATATTACCTTGATCCCCAAACCAGGCAAACACCCCATCAAAAAGGAGAATTACAGACCGATTTCCCTAATGAATGTGGACACCAAAATCCTCAACAAGATCCTGGCTAATAGAATCGAAGAGTACATTAAAAGGATTATCCATCAGGACCAAGTGGGATTCATTCCTGGGATGCAAGGGTGGTTCAACATTCGCAAATCAATCAGTGTCTTAGATTTTATCCAGAAAGAAAAATTCAAAAATCGTATGATTCTCTCAATAGATGCAGAAAAAGCATTTGACAAAATACAGCTTCCTTTCCTGATTAAAAACCTTCAGAGTGTAGGGATAGAGGGTACATTCCTCAATCTCATAAAAACCATCTATGAAAAGCCTACAGCAAATATCATTCTCAATGGGGAAAAGCCGGAAGCCTTTCCCTTAAGATCAGGAACATGACAAGGATGCCCACTCTCGCCACTATTATTCAACATAGTACTAGAAGTCCTTACAACAGCAATCAGACAGCAAAAAGGGATAAAACGTATCCAAATCGGCAAAGAAGAAGACAAACTGTCTCTCTTCACAAATGACATGATACTCTATAAGGAAAACCCAAAAAAATCCACTCCCAAACGACAAGAAGTTATAGAGAAATTCAGTAACGTGGCGGGATACAAAATCAATGCTCAGAAATCAGTTGCATTTCTATACACGAATAATGAGACTGAAGAAAGAGAAAGTAGGGAATCCATCCCATTTACAATAGCACCAAAAACCATACGTTACCTTGGAATTAACTTAACCGGAGATAAAGGATCTATATTCTAGAAACTATAAATCACTCTTGAAAGACATTGAGGAAGACACAAAAAGGTGGAAAAATATTCCATGCTCATGGATTGGAAGAATTAACATAGTTAAAATATCCATGCTACCCAGAGCAATCTACACTTTCAATGCTATCCCAATCTACACTTTCAATGCAATCTACACTTTCAATGCTATCCCAATGCTGAGGACACTTTTCAAAGAACTGGAACAAGTAGTCCTTAAATTTGTATGGAACCAGTAAAGGCCCCAAATCGCCAAGGAACTGTTGAAAAGGAAAAACAAAGCTGGGGGCATCACAATGCTGGATTTCAAGCTGTAATACAAAGCTGTGATCACAAAGACAGCATGATACTGGCACAAAAACAGACACATAGACCAATTGAACAAAATAGAGAACCCAGAAATGGACCCTTGGCTCTTTGGGCAACTAATGTTAGATAAAGCAGGAAAAAACATCGGGTGGAAAAAAGACAGTCTCTTCAATAAATGATGCTGGGAAAACTGGACAGCTACATGCAAAAGAATGAAACTTGACCATTCTCTCACACCATACACCACGATAAACTCCAAATGGACAAAAGACCTCGATGTGAGACAGGAACCCATCAAAATTCTAGAGGAGAACATAGGCAGCAACCTCTACGACATCAGCCACAGCAACCTTTTTTATGACACATCTCCAAAGGCAAGAGAAAGAAAAGATAAAATGAACTTGTGGGACTTCACCAAGATAAAAGCTTCTACACAGCCAAGGAAACAGTCAAGAAAACTAAGAAGGGGCCCACGAAATGGGAGAACATATTTGCAAATGATGCTACAGATAAAAGACTGGTATCCAAGATCTACAAAGAACTTCTCAAACTCAATACATGAGACAAATAAATCAAAAAATGGGCAGAAGATATGAACAGACACTTTTCCAATGAAGACATACAAATGGCTAACAGACACATGAAAAAATGTTCAAAATCATTAGCCATCAGGGAAATTCAAATCAAAACCACACTGAGATACCACCTTACGCCAGTTAGAATGGCAAAGATAGACAAGGCAAGAAACAACAATTGTTGGAGAGGATGGGGAGAAAGGGGATCCCTCCGACATTGTTGGTGGGAATGCAAGTTGGTACAGACACTCTGGAAAACAGTATGGAGGTCCCTTAAAAAGTTAAAAATTGAGCTATCCTATGACCCAGCCATTGCACTACTGGGTGTTTACCCCAAAGATACAGACGTAGTAAAGAGAAGGGCCATATGCACCCCAATGTTCATAGCTGCATTGTCCACAATAGCCAAATCATGGAAGGAGCCGAGATGNCGTAGTGAAGAGAAGGGCCATATGCACCCCAATGTTCATAGCAGCATTGTCCACAATAGCTAAATCTTGGAAGGAACCGAGATGCCCTTCAACAGATGACTAGATTAAGAAGTTGTGGTCCATATATACAATGGAATATTACTCAGCTATCAGAAGGAGCAATTTCTCAACATTTGCTGCAACATGGACGGCACTGGAGGAGATAATGCTAAATGAAATAAGTCAAGCAGAGAAAGACAATTATCATATGATTTCTCTCATCTATGGAACATAAGAACTAGGAAGATTGATTGGGGAAGAAAGGGATAAAGAAAGGAGGGTAATCAGAAGGGGGAATGAAGCATGAGAGACTATGGACTCTGAGAAACAAACTGAGGGCTTCAGAGGGGAGAGGGATGGGGGAATGGGATAGGCTGGTGATGGGTAGTAAGGAGGGCACGTATTGCATGGTGCACTGGGTGCTTTACGCAACTTATGAATCATCGAACTTTACATCAGAAGCCAGGGATGTATGTATGGTGACTAACATAATATATTTTAAAAAAATAGAAAAAATAGAAAAAAATAGAAATAGCCTAAATCTCTCTAATAATAGCATATACATCTAGCTTTAATATAAGCAGTAATAGTTTTTGCTATTCCCCTACCACTTCTTTTCTCATCTGCAAACCTCAGGGAGAAATTCGGGTGTTCTAGAACAAACGAAGTTATTTAGCTTCCATGTTCGAGCTTCTGTGACTTTAAATGTGCTGCTGAATAAGCTTCCCTCCGAGCTTCCCTCAGGACAAGGAGGATGCATATCTATGTTCAAACCTGTTCAGTTATTTTAAGTGACAGATAGAGGATACATGCACACAATGGTTAAATGTGTTTGTGAAAAGTATGGAGAGCAAATTTCAAGAATTTCCTTAATTAGCAATGCAATGCTAGTTAATGAGACTATTTTCCAGTTTTCTAGATCTGAAACAGACGTTTTGAAATTGATGAAAAACAGCTGGCTGAAATTCAATCTGGCTTCCACCAGAGTGATGTTTTTGTAACATTACACTAAAATGTTCTATAGAGAATGCGATACACTGAACGGAGTCCATCCTCTTAATCTTTCTATGTGTATGTGTTATTCTTATAATTTTTCAAAACAGCAAGATGGAGAAATTAAAAGATTAACTGATATTATATGTTATTGAGTGAAAGAACGGTTAGAATCTCTATCTTATTATTCGAGATCAATTTATAACCGATAGCCTATATTCTACCACTTTCTACAACCTACCAAAACTCAGAAAATAATACTGGAAGTCATTCTTGATTTCATACTTAAAAGAGAAATTTACATTTGAGTGTCTCACCAGTTCAACAAAGCTTTACCGACTGCAGCCTATGGTGCTAACCACCTGACCAGGAATGTCATATACCACACCATTGAATTATGTTCACTTTACGTTGGCATCTCAGAGACTGAGTGCCAGAACTATCCCTGTACAAGACTGTATCTGCTGCTCTTGAATCTGTTAACTCAAATTGTTGTTTCTCTGTTTTGAAATAACAGGGAGCACTAACAAACAAGTATACAATTCTTCATAAGGATTAAACAGCAAAGCAATTAGTTGCATCTGTCATATAGAAGGTGAGAGAACTTGAAAATCATAGTTCAACATGGATATTCACTTTTCACAATAAAACAACAAATTAGAATTGAAATTATGGAAATGTGTGATGTGGCTGCTCCAGAATGGCTCAAATTTTTGCAAATAAAGTGATGTATATAGTATTTTTTAAAAATCTACTCCCAGGAGCGCCTGGGTGGCACAGCGGTTAAGCATCTGCCTTCGGCTCAGGGCATGATCCCAGGGTTATGGGATCAAGCCCCACATCAGGCTCCTCCACTAGGAGCCTGCTTCTTCCTCTCCCACTCCCCCTGCTTGTGTTCCCTCTCTCGCTGGCTGTCTCTATCTCTGTAAAATAAATAAATAAAATCTTAAAAAAAAAAAACTACTCCCAACGATTTTTGAGATTTTTTCTTATTGCTTTGAACAAATCTAAAAATCATATGTATTCCAACAAGGATTACTTTTTCTACTTATACTTAAGCTCCTATATAAATTATAAAACAAAGTGATCAGCTGTATGAATATATCCTTAAAATATATTGCTCAACAAAATTAGAATGTATATATAATACCGCAATCACAATAAGAGTGTCCTTTTCTTCCTGTTTTTAGCAGCTTTATTGAGATATACTCCTCATACTGTAAAATTCATTTATTTAAAATAGATAATTTAATGGTTTTTAGTATAGAAGGCTGTGAATCAAGATTATCTAATTTTACATTATCTTTGCCACACTAAAAAGAAACTCCATACCTGTTTTAGTCACTTCTCATTCCTCTCCATTCCATCACCAGCAGTCCTAGGCAGGGTGATGGGTATTAAGGAGGGCACGTTTTGTGATGAGCACTGGGTGTTATACACAACTAATGAATCACTGAACACTACATCAAAAACTAATGATGTACTATACAGTGGCTAAGAATTTATATTCTAATTAAACAAAGCCCATCATGTATCCTATTCTTTGATGGGTAGTTCACTTCAAAATGTTAATTCTGGGACCTGGGCTCATTCTAAAATTATATGTTTGCTGTGCTCAACTCCTGGCTTGACGGGTCACCGTGATATTCTGCATGAAGCCAGAGGAAGGGGAAAGAGCACATGGAGAAAAAATACATAATTTAAGTCAGTTCATGAAATTCCATTAGTAAGAACTAGTCATATGTCCCCACAAAGATGAAAGAGTAACTGAGAAATCCTTGTTATCCCTCATTGGATGGTGCCTTCTCAGATAGGCTCTGTATTATTAAAGGGAGAGAGGCAGAGATAGAAGGAAAGAGAGAGAGAGAGTGAGTGCAAACACAATGGCTCATCAAAAAAAAAAAAAAAAAAAAAAAAAAAAAAAGCAATGGTGAAAACTTTTTATTCTGTTGCTAAATATTACATGTTCAACCCAGTGAAACAAAAAAAAATGTTTTTCTTCCTTATTTCATCAGGAAAGTGTCCTGTCATAACACAAAATATAAAAGTATTCTGTAATAAGTTTTGAAGTATAAAAATTGTATCTGTGAAATTTTTCAAACATTTTCTCCCAGATTTTAAGCCATCCTTCCTCCCTCTTTTCACCATTTTGAGAAATCTTTAAAATATAGAACACAGATATAGATATATGAAGGTATTTAATTATTAGAAATATACCACATAGAGCATATAGAGCCAATGTTAAGGGATCCTACAATGCAAACTGAATCTTTGGAAAATCTCAGTCTGGAAAACCTACATTCACAACCACTGACATTTATTCCTATCCCAAAGTTCCATACAAGATTAGTAAGAATGTGATGGATCAGGTGTTCTTTCAAAAACAACCTTAGTGTACAACAGAATATTACTCAGACATCAGAAAAGATGAATACCCACCATTTGCAGTGACAATGGATGGAACTGGAGGAGATTATGCTAAGTGAAATAAGTCAAGCAGAGAAAGACAATTATCATAAGGTTTCACTCATATGTGGAACATAAGGAATAGCACAGAGGACCATAGAGGAAGGGAGGGAAAACTGAATGGGAAAAAAAATCAGAGAGGGAGACAAACCATGAGAGACTCTGGACTCCAGGAAACAAACTGAAGGTTACAGAAGGCAGTGGGGTGGGAGCATGGTGTAACCACGTGATGGGTATTAAGGAGGGCACCTGTTGTAATGAGCACTGGGTGTTATAGGCAACTAATGAATTATTGAACACTACATCAAAAACTAATGATGTACTATATGCTGGCTAACTGAACACATAAAAAAATTAAAATAAATAAAAAGAAACACACTTTGTGCTGCATTTATTAAGTTGAAAGTTTTTCACCTCCCAAATTTATATCCACCTGGAACCTCAGAATGTGATTTTATTTGGAAATAGGGTCTTTGAAGATGTAATTAGTTAATTTAAGGTGAGATCTCAGTGGGGTTAGGGTGAGCCCAGAATGCACAGATTCGTGTCCTTAATAAGAATAAGAAGGCCCACACAGAGAGGAACATGTGAAGATGCACAGAGGGCAGAAAGCCATGTGACAAGGGAGGTGGAGATTGGAGTGACAGAGCTACAAGGCAAGGGATGCCAAAGATTCCCGCAACCACCAGAAGCCAGGATAGTTCTGAAACAGATTTTTTCTTAGAGCCTCCAGAAGGAACCAACTCTGTCAACACCCTAAGTTTGGACTCCAGCCTCCACAACTACAAGAGAATAAATTTGTATTGTTTTAAATCATCCAGTTTGTGGTAATTTGTTACAGCAGCACTAGCAAGTGAATACAGGGAATGTCCCCAAATTACATCTCAGGGTTATGTCAGGTGAACACTCATGATCCTTTTCACGGGCATTGGATTCCTGTCTGCGTCATCCTGTAGCACTTTCACTTCTTACCTGCAGGAGGTCATAGAATAGAAGTAGCTATTGTAGCACATAAATCAAGAGAATGTTCCCCTTTGACACAAAGAAAATGAAATGATTACTTTCCCCAGCATTTACCCTCCCACTCCTTAACTTCTCTCTCTCACTTCACTTGATTTGGCAAGAGAGCAATTTTCTCTCTCCGATAATACAAATGTCTTTTTCATTCCATTCAGTCACCCAACCCCACTTATTTTTACGTGACACACTTTCCGTGAGAAGTTCATTAGTGGAGAAAGTGTCTTAGAATTCTCCTTGGGGATTTAACAACACTGCAACCACCATGACTTCAATGTTTCTTACATTCTGGACACTGTGTTACTTGTATAAATTCTAGGTATATCAAAACTTAGTTGTTCATTCATGGATCAGAGCACCTTCTGGGGAACACAGCTTCTACTTTCAATTTTTTTTTTTTAAATCAGGTCAATAAATAAATAATCTCCTGTTGTGTTGCAATAACCTCAGGTAGTAGTACCTAGAATAAACAACAGGGACTTACTTGACCCTGTAATAGGGTAACTTTCTTTTTAGCATTGCTTTTTCAAAATAATACGGCAATAATGACCTAAGGTCTCAAGGTTGAAAATCATTTTATATGTAGAATGTATGTAAACCAAAGAATTTTAGAGGTAAATGAAACTTTAGAGATCATTTTCACTTAATACATTCTTTCCACCACTAATCTTTTGTTCCTCTTTTGATCAAATTAGCCACTGAAAGGGCACCTAAATGTGGGATAGATATTAAAATTATCTATATATTAAAAGAGTTAGCAGTGACATAAGCTTTGGTTACCCATCTCACTTATTATTTTTTGAAAATGTATTTGTGGTTCTACTTGAAATTCCTTATTCCTTAATCTCCCTGGCCATAAATAACTGATGGTCAGTGAATTACGGAAAAAGTGCTGACCAATTGTGAAAACTTTATTACAACAAAGAATTCTGCCTATGGGTCTGATAGTACCACCACCACTATCCCAAATCCCTGAATCTTTAAATACTACCACCTTAAGGGAAATGCCCCTAAAAGAGCAGAAGTCACCTCTTCACACTGACTAATCCAGATAGCTGTCTTATCCTTTCAGTCTTAAAGTTTGCCACAAATACAATTTCAGAAGGTCTCCCAATTCCCATCATGAACGCTGCTTTGCCTATGACTTGAGATATTTGGTGATTTTATCTTTGCAATAATGTGTGGGGAATCTTTTCTATATAAAACACTTTTTATTTATCACCAACTACAGAAGATAACATGCTTTATTATATAATCACACAAGTTTCATCCTTTGAAGTGGAATTTCAGTTACTCAGAGTATATTGTAAAAACCTCATTCAGACCTCTATTACCCGAATTTAATACTATATACTACTGGAGGAATAATACCTTACAGAAAAATCTAGGCTTTATACCTACGATTAACTTAATCATAATTAAATTTGCAGTAATTATTATGAATTATTTAAATGCACTCTCAGGAGCTGACTACAATTCAGATTATTAGAAAAAATATGTAAATTGTTTATACTTGGAAAAAAGAATACTAAGATAATAAATTAATTTCTTTGATTCTATGTAAAATAAATGGACTCAAAATCATTTTTAGGCAATTTATAAAGATATTTAATAAGGTATCTAGTAATGAGATTTGGAAATAATGAGTCAATGTCTAATAAAAAACAGAGGCTTGAGAAATATTAATTGCCATTGGAAAAAAAATCTTATATTTTAATTCTGCATTCTGTTTTTTCTTCTTTTAAGAGGGAAATTATTATTTTGGATTTATTTTCTATTGGATTATATAATATCATAGTCAAGTAATATAAGAAGAAATAGACAGCATCACAGGTTAAAACGAAATGAGAATCTTCGAAATTATCAATAAATAGTTTGCAGATCAAATAAAATTATACTGGCATGCATTATTTCCATAAATTGATTAAATAGCAAATTACTACATTATTTTAATAATAAAAATACATTTTAATAAATTTCTAAGATAATAAAAATTTATTATAATGTTACTAATCTTTTGAGAAGCCTCACTACTTCACAAAAGTCCATATGATTCCATGCATCAAAACAACTTAAGTAGCATGTTTTTCTAGAATATTTTTATAAAATTCTATATTGTCTTTTGCTAGTTCTATATTCTTAGGCAACTCAATTTTTCTGAGTCTTGGGTTTTTTATCTCTGAAATGAAGTTAATAATAATATCTACTGCAAAAGGATGAGGATCAAATTATGTAATGTTTAGTTCACAAAAGTTTTTCATCATATTTAGATAAGGAAGAAAAGGCAGTGAGAAAGGAGGGAGGACGCTTTCTTAATTATGTGCAACTAAGGGAAAAGAAATGTTATATAAAAAATAGCCAACTTTATTCGAAATAAAGAAATGGAAAAATGAGAGGAGTTTGTGTATGTGAGGAGAGGTAGAAATGGTTTAAAAGGGGAGCTTTGGAGAAAAAGGAGTACAATGAATATATAGGCTTGCTGTTGAGATGCTGAACTTTTGGATTCTTTGATTTTAGTTCCTTTATCAATTAACTGAACATTGCAATAAGGTTTATTATGTAATAATGTATATAGTAATGCAATAAATGTGATAATAAGCATGTGACAGTACAGGAGGCTCTGGCACATTGAGAAACAACAGGAAAAGAGAAGTAGAAATGTGTTGCCAAACAAAATGGATAACACTTTCTCTGGATTATTCCTGGCTATATCCCCAGCACCTAACCACATTGCCTGACATATAATAGATGTTCAATAAATATATGATGGATGCAAATTTGAATGAATGATAGAATGTAATCATCAATTCTATTTATTTGGCTGAAAATCAACTATTATTAAATTCTAAATGATTTCCTGAACTTGCTTATGGCCCACCAATATATGTAAAGAAAAGGAGATAGATCTCCCAACAACTAGTTGTACAATTTATTTGGAATACACATATCTCTAAATATCCTCCATCTACCACATCTAATAAAAGTTTGTTGGCATATTTTTCACCAAAGAGATATATCTATCATGATAATAAATCTTTCCAAGAGGACACTGTTCTATCTCAGACTAAAACTTGAAAGAAACATTATATGAGAATTTTTAAATGTTATAAATAACCATACAAATGCTGGTGGTGGGTATTAAGGAAGGCACATATTGCATGGTGCACTGGGTATTATACACAAATAATGAATCATGGAACACTACATCAAAAACTAAGGACATACTGTATGATGACTAACATAGCATAATAAAAATTATTATTAAAAAAATAACCATGCAAATAGACTATTTAAAAAGGAAGTAATCTTATAGTTCTATGTGGTCGATAAAAGAAAATATTAGTTAGCCCTTTGAAATTTCTCCCTCAATAATGAACTTGAATTTCTCTTCAGGCTGTTGGAAACACAATCATTGCAAAGGAATTGGTACTGTGGGTCAGACTAGTGCAAAGATTTGTGAATGAAGAGAATTTGAATCCATCTAAGAGGCTCCTATTCATAAAAGGAATAACCAAACTAAAATCCATAAAAAATAAATACAATATTGTAGCCAGATGCTGTGCCAAAATGAGTCCTACAACGTGATAAATTTGGTGCCACGATAAGGAATAATTTTAAAATAAAACACTGGTAATATGTAACCCAGTAACATCAAAACACACGAATCCTGTAATCATTCTGAAATTCTTTCTGTTTTTCATGGTATTCACAGCCCACACGTTTTAAGATCAATTCGTGTTTATTGAACAGCCACAGGTCATATGACAGTAAAATAGGTGTTTGAGGCACAGAATATTTCACAGTGACGATCTTAGTTACATGACCTTTTGCTTGGGAAGGGAGGATGTAAAATCAAGCAAGTGAAGTCTGCTTTTGCCTCCCCAGGGTGAATTATACATCAGTTGACATCTTCCTGCTCCAAGGATTACCTCTGAAATGCTAGGCTTCTGAGCAACACGTCTTAGACAAAAAAAAAAAAAAATTCTTTCAGAAGGCTTTGATCCATGGGCCAGAAGGTACTCATGCAAAAGTTTAGATTTCTTTGCTCCCTTTATGAAATATGACAGTTTTATTAAGGAAAAATTATTTTAGGAGTTATACCATCACCTAATAATGTATTTTCAATATGTTACAGGATTGCAGAGTGAAAGAAGATTTAGTAGCTATCCAGAAATACCAAAAATAATATTTACTAAGTTATCAAAGTGTCATGCACTTTTGTTATAAAAACAATCTTGCAAGTTTTTATTATCTATAAAAATTCATTTCTTCCAATTCATCTAATGAAACTATACCTTAAGTTACTTTGTATGTTCAACTGTCGTCACTGCACATAGTAAGAAAAAATGCACAAGAAAAATAATAGAATTAGAAAATAGTTTGTAATTGTGGGATTTGTTTTAAAAAATTAATATGATTTTTGGCAATTTGTGAAATGTGACAAATAAAAATTTAAATTAGTCATCATAACTAGAGTCAATCGATTTAAGATTTTTTGTTGTGACTTTGGTACACATTGGTATGGTGTGTGGTGGTATTTAATTAACTGCAGAGAAACCCAATTGAAACATGAAGGCCCAGCCCAGGACACTACATTCCTGCTGAATATCATGTATTAATTCTGAACTCCTGAAAGTAAAATTGCTTCCAAGTCCACTTTATAATATCTGTAATTCAACCTGTGCACCATTTAAGGTCAAGCTTGAGAAATAAAAATTTTCCACAGGTTGAACACTCTCATTATTAATATATGAATACTAAATAAAATGTGCTATAAATATCATTATCATTATACTTATTTTCTTCTACGACATACATCTATTTCTTTTAGGGAAGTTTGTCTTCAATGTTATGGTAGAAATTTACTTAAATGAAAATCCTCTGTTTACCAGCATTTTTTTCCTTTAGGTTAGAGATAAACATTGGTAGAAAAAGTTAAATTTAAATGTTTAATTTAAATACATCTTCTACTCAGACTCTGCCTTATTGCTTTTGCTCTACAGCTGCAGAATGCAGGCAATGTATGATAGAAACTGCAAAAGCCCTAGTCTGACAGACATGGATTCAATTCCTGACTCTACTATATCTTTGCTAGGTAAGCATAAAAAAGTTACTAAAAATCCTAGTGCCCATTTCTGCACCATAACTCTGGTTTCAATGAAGGAGAATTTTCTCTAAGCAAACCTTTGCCCTCTGTCTGCATTGTCCTTCTCTGAATAACTTGCACCCTTAACTCAGTCCTACCCTTTTTCTCTTGAGATGAAACTGCCTGCAGGGACCACAACTACTGTTTTTCCTCCATGTGAGGCATGTGAGGAATTTCCGTGGCCTGCTCCGTGACTAGATGATTAATTCTTCCTCATTCTACGGTTCAGTTTTGGCAAATCCAGTTAGTGACTAGACCTAAAGGCACATGCTTCAACCAATAAAAAAGGTGGTATATTGGCCTTCATCTTTATTTTTTTATTTACTTCTCCACTTATCAACCCAAGAATGAAAGAGGGGTGCTGTTAATTGGAGGTCCACCTGAATATCAGTTTATCCATTTTTTGTTTGTTGATCATCTACTATTCACCTGCCATTATCATAGATGTGTTTCAGAGACTCATTTCATTCTCCCATTTACCCTAACAGGCAGGCACATTTAGCTTCATTTTAAAAACGTAGATAAGAGGTTTATCAAAGTTAACCAACTTGCCTAAGGTAATAAAGTTAGTCACTGGGAGAAGTAGATTTCACCTAGGTTTAACTTCAAACTCCACTGTTTCTTTCTTGTCACACTTTATTTTATAATATATGGATGGCCCTGTATGATACTTGGTATTAAAGGGTGGTCAATAAATTTTAGGGCTCTGTATTAATTTGCTATTGCTGTATGACAAATCACTACAAAATCAGTAATTTAAAATGACATGCATTTATTAGCTCACAGTTCTGTAGTTTAGAAGTCTGAGTAGACTCAGCCAACTTCTTGGTTCAAAGTATCACAAGGTGGGGTATCTGGGTGGCTCAGTCAGTTAAGTCTCTGCCTTCAGCTCAGGTCATAATCCCAGGGTCCTGGGATCGAGCCCCATGTCAGGCTCCCTGCTTAGCGGGGAGTCTGCTTCTCCCTCTACCCTTCCCCCTGCTCGTGATCTCTCTCTCACTCCCTCTTTCTCTCAAAAAAAATAAATAAAATCTTAAAAAAAAATTATCACAAGGTGTCAGCTGGGATAAGCTCTTATCTAGAGGCTCCGGGGAAGAACCTGCTTCCAGTCCACATAGTTGTACCAGAATTTGGTTTCCTGAAGCACTAGGATTTAAGTCCCATTTCTTTGCTGGCTGTCAGCTAGAGGCCGCCCTCAGATTTTACAGATGACCCAGATTTCTTTTCACATGACCTACTCTATTTTCAAAACAGGGAGTCAAGTTTCTCTCATGTTTCCAATCTCTCTGACTTCCTCTTCTACCAGAAAAGAAAAATCTCTCTGCTTTTAAAGAGCTAGAATGGATTGGATTAGGTCCATTCAGAAAATCCAGAATAATCGCCCTATTTTTTACTCAACTGATTAGTAACCTTAATCACATCTGCAGAGTCCCCTTTGCTATGAACATATTTAAGGGCATGATAATTCATCATATTTAGAGTTTCAGTAATTAGGAAGGGAAGGTTTTTGATGGGGGACATCATTCTTAGAATTCTTTCTGCCACAAATTCTCTGCTATGAAAAATGATGTGCCACTGGTTTTCTATCATTGCCATAACAAATTACCACAAGCTTAGTGTCTTACAACAGTACAAATTTATTATCTTGCAATTCTGCGTATTAGAAGTCTGACAAGAGTCTCACTGGGCTAACACCAAAGTGTTTGCAGTGTTACAATCTCTCCTAGAGGCTTGCCTTTTCCAGATTCTCGAGACCATCCTTTCCATTCCCTGACTCTGGGCTTCTTCCTCCATCTTCAAAGCCAGCAACTTTGCATTTGCCTGGCCATTCTTCTGTAGTCATATCACCTTCTCTTTATGAACACAACTGGGCAAGGTTCTCTGATTTTAAGGATTTATGGCCCTAGATTGGGCCCAACACATTAATCCAGGATGCTCTCTTCATTTCAAGGTCCTTAATTTAATCGCATTGCAAATTCCATTTTGTAATGTCATTAACATATTCACAGATTCTAAGGACTGGGATGCAGATATTTTGGGGGAAGCAGAGTGGGCATTGCTCCACCTACCAAAAATGATGTTGGTACAGGTAAATTGTATCCCAAGATCTTGAGTCATGAATGAAATTGCTTTGTGTTTACTACCAAATTGTTTTATTTATTACCAACGTAGAAATATTCATAGTTTAGAAAGATTTTAAATCTCAGTAAGCATAATCACTTTCTGAATTAATGAGAATACTTAGAGTACCCATTCTTCAAGAATCATTCCTCGTATACTCATATTGTCCCACCAAAGATTCATTCTATTTAACTTTAGAATATGACAGTTTCAAGTCATTCTCTTCTGTGCAGTTTTAAGATCTATCATCACCAAGACCTGAATTTTGAATTAGTCATTCAAGGTGTCTTTCTTTCTTTCTTGTCTGCCTCTTACACTATTCATAATAATTATTAAAATTTTCCTTTCAGTTTGTCTCAATAGTGCATTTAAGAATCAAGTAGTAATCTAATAGAGAGCATGCTAGGGCTAGAAAAAATTTTTTGACACTGAAACCTCCCAGACCTCCTCATAAACTCTTATATTGAGCTCAAACGCAGAGAAAAAAAAAGAGGAAAAAAAACAAAAGCTCATGACCAGTCAAAAATGAAATAAAACAATGCGCTTGTCACATTTTCCTTAGCTGTGGAAATTTAAGCATAGATGAACCTTAGAGTCAATCTTGCTGTTACCATCTTTCAACTCACACTTCCTCCAAATTCACTGTGAACCCTCTCTCCCCCAATTCCTCTGAATATTCTGCCATCTTCATTTTTTCAGTCCTTATTCTTCACTGCCTCACTTCTAGCTACTCTTTCCATTGACGTCTTCTACTTCCCTGTACACTTCTCCCTCTATTATGATGTCCCAACTAGTAATCCCCACTTTGTTCATTTCTGTAGTGAGTGTTCAATGGATTTTGACTAATTAATTGAAAGCCCATGCATGTGAAAGCTACTGATAATTCATATGATTTAAACCATTGGCATCCTAATTTGTAATGATGGCAGTATGTCCTAATGTCAAAATGTAAGGTTTTAATAGACATCATTGAGAAATTTTGAATCCGTTCTTTCCAGTTTTGATTATAC
Source organism: Ailuropoda melanoleuca (assembly GCF_002007445.2). Lineage (NCBI taxonomy): Eukaryota > Metazoa > Chordata > Mammalia > Carnivora > Ursidae > Ailuropoda > Ailuropoda melanoleuca. The sequence goes on along the minus strand of NC_048228.1, from coordinate 58,050,939 downwards.
CAGGCATTTTAGCCTATAGATATTGTTAGTCTTAGCAGAGTGTTATTTCATGAGAAAGCAGCTTAACAGCATTTGTATGTGCTTCTTGTATTAAATAAGGGAGTGGTAATCAGGCTTAAAAAATAATGACTTGTTTTGCTCATTAGCTGAATGAATGTGGAAAATGACTCATCAGTTCATAAATTTGTCATAATGCTCTCTTTAGTGTCAGCCAGCAGTAAGGCCCAGATTAGCAAAGACATAGCAGGAGGCCCAGAAGATTACAGAAAATTGCTGTTAAAAAAATGACTTGACAACATTTTAAGTTTGTTATTTTTTGGCAAAACAATGTAGTCAGCCAATTGCTGAATTCTCTGCATGCTGTTAGCCTCTTTTTGAATTATATTCAGTTTGTGGAAACATGATGCATTTTTGTTCTACATGGACAGGACAGAAGGTTTACCAGCTTGAACTGGTTTTTCTGTGAAAAACGGTCCGGCACCCCACTGATGCTAAATGTGTCATTAACCTTCTACCTGGGTGTTTATTACCTTAACTTGGACAATATTCACAAATGCCCTTATCAGCATAATGAGGTCAAGGCAGCGATCAATGTCTGCTGTGCTGTCTCTTGTTTCTTGAAAGTACAACTGCTTTTTTAAGTCAAAATCTATCATCTAGGTTAAAAAGAGAGTTTCATTGTGCCAAAAGTTCAGTATATAACTTTCTCAAAAAAGGGTACAAAAGTTGGGTGACCAAATAATTTATCATCCAAGGACACTTCTTAGAATAAAAGGGAGTACCACTAATAGTTACACTGGAATAACTATGTGCAAACATGACTCTCTTGGACAAATGGAGATATGTGGTTACCCTGTGCTAAAGCAACATCAAAGACAGTATTCTCTTCTTTGCAGTTTGACAACTGTGAGAAGTTTCAAATTGGGCTTTCAGTTAAAACTTTGAACATAATGGACCTCGTTGCAAAGATAAACTTAATTTTATGGGGATTTCCCCTTTCTTTTTCTTTTTTTAATTTGCCATCAATCCACCAATTTTTATTAAAAAGTTGCTTTACTTGGATTTGCAAGAAGGATCCCAAAGACTAGGAACATTTGCATATCAAACGTCAAGTCAACCAACCAAATAAGACACCAGCTTAGACCACTTAGAACTCTCTATGAGAAACAAAATACTTGACCCATAGATATATTTAAAAAGAAATAGTATTTATTTAAGTTTAAAAAGTCATTTGCCTTTTCTAAATCTTAATTTGGGTATTGGTTGCATGGATTTAATATAAATATAAATAACATAAATATAAATATAAATTTGCCAAACTTTCATACTATAAAATTAAGATTGTAGTTTTAACTGTACACAATTATACCTCATTAAAAAACTTGTTACTCTGCAAAGACTTGTATCAGTTAACTGCTAACAAATATTTTGGGATCTGCATATGTTTTGATCTATGTACCAAAATTTATTCTAGACACTGGGGATATAGTAGAGACCTGAGTCAAAGGCCTTGCTTCAAAGAATTTATATTCTAGTGAGATAAAGAGAAAATAAACACAAAGGAAATAGTGATAATATCATCTAGTAATTAGTTCTATGAAGAAAATCTCTGAAGAGGTAACACCTGAGTGAAGAACATAACAAAGAGAAGTAGAAAGGAGCATTCCAAACATTGGGAGAGTAGAGTTCTTGGATATGGTAATTTATGTAGTATTTTTTAAGGGACAGAAAATACACTGATTAGGACAAAAGGGATGAAAGAAAATGTGGATGGAGAGATGAATTGGGACCAAATCATGTGGTGCTGGATATGGGTTTATAATTCAGTAAATTATAACTGGGAGCCTCTAAATTAGTGAGTTTTAAGTATAATTTTCATGTCTACTGCCCTCAAATTTATAAATGGACAAAATTTGTATCTCATGATTCCCTTAACTATATTGCAAATTCTTGCCCAAAGAAATGTGCACTGAAGGAAACTAGTAATCTTTTTATAAATTTCAAGTCAGAGAGAGTAAAAGGTGGGCCAAATAAATGGTATTGTGGCTTTGTTGCCTTATTTCCTTTTTTTTTTTTAACCTCTCATTTGAAGCTTAGAGTATCATTTGATGGACCAGTCTCCTTCATAAACCCTAAGGAGTCATGGAGGTACATGTGAAACCAGGATGCTTTTAATTTGTAAAACCACTTTATTGCATTAGGCTTTCCATGTTAATTAAACATGGATCTTGAATAATAATAAAATGCATTTATCTCTAAAAAGAGAGAGCAAAACATAACTTCCAGGGGACTTATGTTTCTTGCATGGTTATTTGAGAAGATAAACTTTGTATCAAAGTTATACACATTTTCCCTTGATATCAGAATTTTAATAAGCATTTCATTTTCAATATATTTTAAGAACAAAAATTAATAAGATAGGCAACTACATTTTATTTTTGTTTTGTTGTTTGTCAATGTGTCATCATCTTACAATCTAATTTTCAAATAAAGACTTAAGAAGCTAGTATCAGCTCATTTTAGGAACATGATACCATATTTCCTTCTTTAAAAAATGCCAACATTTCAATGCCCGTGCATATTACAGATGTTCAATCGGAAATGTCAGTATGTTATTAGCTTGCTAAAGGCATCTACATAGATGTAATATGACAATATTTGTAGAATGATTAAATGAATGGAGATGGGAGGAGAAAATGTGTGTATGTGGAAGGGCTTGTACTTCAGGCGGGTTTGTTTACCAGTGTGGGTAAGAATGGCTCTCTGCACGTGAAGGTACAGCAAATTGTTTTGTGGGATTATCCTTCTCAACAGTGATAATAAATAATTTTCAATGCAAATGTTCCACAAAGGAGGCTAATGCTGTTCTATTTGCTGTTTAGATTTCACCATTTTGGGCTGCCAAAACTATTTAAAGCCTCACAGGATCCTGTTTGTGATAGGCCAATGCAAACCTGATGATCCATCCAAATATATAGAGATGTCGCTTTAATGGTGCCATCATTATTAGAGCTGTCCTCTACACAGAAATTCTTAGCCACTAGTAGTAAATGACAGATGTGTTAATTAAGAGACTGAGGCAAAGCCAAGGTTGATGTTCTAATAAACAGGTCATTAACTTTGGTAATGACCAATTTGAGAAGATGATTGTTATTACAAACTATATTCCATGAGTTATGAGAGCAACAGTATAACTCTGGAGTACATCCAATGGTCAGATTATAATGAGAAGTATTCTAAAACAATGGACATTTCTAATATGTCACCTTGACTCTTTATAACTTCACACATTTGCAAAATGTGGTAGCTTTATATAAAGCAAAACTTATTAAATGCTTAATTGATCAAAATCAGATAAATAATTGGCCTTTCCTCTGAGAGTCAAATGAAAAGCCTTATCAATGATAATTTTAAGAATCTGTCTAACATAAACTTGCTACTACGTTAGAATAGCAACTCTTTCCAGAGATCACAAATAACATTTAAATAGGGTGAAGAGATGTAATGGAGACTAGAATCATATCATAAATACATTGGAAAGACATTTGGGAGTAAATTTGTCTCTCCTTGAAATAATATAAGAACTTCCTCTATAGTATGTATTGTAGGTTGTTCTTAAAACATTTTCTATCTAAACTTTAATCATTGGAGTTTTTTTCCCTATAAGAGAATCTATTTCATGTGGAATAGCTCTTCTGATAAAGTTCTGTCTGATATAGAACTAATTTCTGTAGAAAGTATGGAAGATCTTTATTGCATAAAACATAAAAGCCTGAAAATATTTTTATGTCTTTTCTAAATCTTCTCTTTCTAGTTAAATATACGAGGCATTTGCAACCATTTCTCATGTGATATGGCTTGCACATCCCTCACTGCAGCAACACCTTTTTGTTGGCCACAGCAACAGTCATTCCCAACACTGTTTTTTCCTGTCTGCTTCTATTATGAAAACTAGAATATCTAAATGTCCATTTTCCCACTCATTTCTGCAATAAAAGTGAACATTTTCAGCCTCACTGAGCAATGAGATATAACCAAAGTCTACTAAGAACTTTTGGGAAATATATGCTCCCTTATAATAGGCTCAATGGTAATATCACCCTCATTCCTTCCTTCCTGAATAGGAATAAAATACTGTACTTGAAGGAGCTAAGTTGCAACCTTAAAGTACCTACTTAGGGACAGAGTATCAATATGCTAAGCATGGCATATTGGAAAAATAGGAAGGTCCTAGGACCTTAAAAATATCATGGAGTGGATAAGCCCATGTAAACAACCTCAAAATTTTATAATATGTGAAAAAGAAATCCATATATACTAAAGACACTATTCATTGGATTTTAGGTCCATTTCATGAAGGTTAAGAGAATTGAGCAGTTTTTCCTCGTGGTACTTCCTCGTGGTTTCTCTCCAATCTTTACTCACCCACTCACTCAGAATGGGAAGAATTATCCCTTGTCAAGGTCACAAAGCATTCCATCAAGCCATAGGTATATTGGGCCTTCCATGTAGTTATCACATCCTGCCAATATCTCCCCTTCCACACTTTTTAATGTCATACTGCCTTTCTCAGATAGTTTTAAATTCTATCCCACCTCTATTCTACTGTGAATACTGGGGGTCTTTGTAGGCTCTCTTAACTCTTCACACTCACAAGACCACTACAGGGAATATTTGGCACCAGTGAACTCAAAAAAACATAGAAAAGGAGCAAAGCATGCCAACCTGGCAGTGCTGGATAGTCCTCACCAAACGGCATCTACATGGCAGTTCCAGGTGCCATGAGCCAAGATCCACACTAGATGGGTGCTGCCCTAGCTTAAAAACTTGCCCTATAGAACTTTTATAGAAAGAGAGGTGGTTAAAATGTGAATAGTTGAACTTTTTCAAAAAGTTGCTTGGGGACCATAGAGTTCAATCTGCACTTTTTCACAGGAGGAAAAAAAATGAGGTTTAAAAAGAATAAACGACCTTCCCAAAAATATAAGGTTACTTTAGAGCAAATGCTAGATTAGAACACAGGTCCCCTAACTTCCAACCTAGTGGTCCGTATAACCATATTTCATAAGATTTAATGAATAATTTTGTTATTTTTACATTTATTTGGTTGTTTTTTTTCTTTCCCCTCCAGAGTAAAATTCAAAAATATAAACACATTAAATTGACTTCCAAATTACTAAAAGTGTAATTGACACTTCTATATTAGAATTCTAGTATTTCAGAGTAAATAAAAACAATGTGCAGATGTCACTAACTACTTCACTCAAAGTAAAAAGAATGAAGTCACATATCTGCTTACAGTCAAATATTAATTTTAAAAACTCTTAAACAGATTCTGTTTTCTATTTATTAAAAAATTTATAATAGTTCAGATCTTCAAATGGTAAAGCTCCACACAATGTAATTATTGCGAAATTTATCTTTGATTCTATCATGGCTCAAGATAAAAAAAAAGTGTGCCCTATTCTTATTATAGGCAAAGACTAAAGAGAATAATAACTGATACAAATAAAAATAGTCAAAACAAATGAGGAGTACAATTATTAAAAGGCATAGCTATATTTATTATTGCCTAAAGAGTGCCTTCCATGGGCCAAGAGCCATTTGAAGAACTTTATATGTACGAAACAACTTAGTTCTCACAAATAGTTAAAATGGTGATCTTCCTCTTACAGGTGAAGAAAGGCTCAATGGAAGATGACTACCTGATCCAATGGTACACAATGGGTAATTGGTAGAGACAAGATTTAAATAAAATGACACTTTGATTGTAAAAATGAAACAAAATGAATCCTTCAAATTCCTACAACATAAAGCACCACTGTTGACTCACAGAAATAAATGTATTTTAATGAACATCACTTCTAATTAGACAATTTCACTTCTGTCATTAGATCTGTGTTTCTGACATATTTCATATCCATTAAAATGGCAGACTATAATAGATACTGATAACAAATGGAATAGCAGAATGTTGGCAACAAAATTAGAATTATGCTTCCAAGATACTTAAAAATGTGGTCTTTCATTTATTTTCAAACAGTATTAGATATAATCCAATAAAGTGGACTGCTTTCTTGAAGCCATAAGTACATGCTATGAAGCACCATAACAACAAAAATTCTAAATTTGACAGGTTTTACCCTATATTTTGTTTGTCTTTTCTATCTCTTTACAGTGTCAAATCAGTGTTGAGTGACACCATTCCATCAATTTACTAGTTGCTTTTTTTAACATGATTCCAAAATATTAGCATATATGACTATTTAGTTAAATTGTCCATTTTAATTAAATTGGCTGAATATTTTGTTTTATGGAATTTGTGTGTCTGTGTGGAACTTGTCAATATCACTAGAAAATATTGGTGAATTTATTCCAAGTGTGAAGGATGCTCTTTTGAAAGATACAAAAATCAAGTAGAAATCATTTCTCCAAACTTATACTAATATTGTATATAGGAGAAAAAAATCTGCATAAATATCCACAGTAATATGGAATATAATAATTTCTAGAAGAGGGGTGCTAAATGACAAAGAAATTCAAAGGAAGTAAAGATTAATTCTGGTTGGTTTAGAGAATGGGATTTTAACTTTTTCTGTGCAGTGAAGACTTATAGGAGAAGACAGAGGGACAACATGATGTTGGGAAATGTGGAATGAAGAGAAGTAAGGAGTCCACACAAAAGTACGAATGAAGTAGAGTGGTGAAAGATAAAGTTGGAAAAATATATAACTAAAAATAAAGGCTTATTTATGAGAGTAAAATTATTGGAATGAAGCCTTATTCATAAAACTATGCATATTTGTTCATTTGGGTTCTTATTAGGTTAATTGAAAAATGAGATTACTGTTGCAAATAATTCAGGTGGTAGGTTGTTAGGGAAAAGACATCATAGTCAGAAGAAATGAAAGCTTGGGATGATAGGTATGTGCGTTTGTGTGAGTGGTCATAAAAGTGTGGGTATGACAACTTTCTACAAAGGAAGAATCAATGGTACTTATTATTAGTTAGGAATTATGGGAGAGAGTATTAGACACAGAGGGGAAAGTTAACATAATTTTGATAGGTCAGTCAGTTCTGGTTTCTATAGATGATGGTGCCATTAATAACAAGGAGCAGGTAGACACCAGGAAAAATTCAAGATGACTAAATGGTTTATTGGTAAATGTTGAGTTTTATTTTTTACGTATTTAGTGCATTTTGGTAGAGATGCCATATTACCAACATAAAATTTAAATTTAGATTTCTGGAAGGCAGTCAAGGCTAAGAACATGTACCTGGAGCTATTCTGTTTCAGAACAAACTTGAAATTGTTAGTGGATGAAACTGCAAAGACCTCATATTGAGAGGAAAAAAGAACTTGCATAACACTTATATTAGGAAATGGAAAGGAAGAAGATGCATTTTTTATAAAGAAAAAAGAGATCATATAATAATGTAAGGAACAGAAAGAAATTTCTGAGGAAATAATAGGAGCAGAACACACTATTCAATCCTAGCTCACTAAAGCCAAGCAAAGTCTCAGACCCTACCTAACTAAGGAGAATTCATTCTAGGGCAAAATTCTTATCCCTCTGAGAAACCAAATTTAGCTGAGAGGTTATTATAGAAAGTTTTAGCAAAATAAACATGGAATATAGTGGCAATAAGATATAATCAAATGAGTTGCTGAGCAGCAGTAGAGGGGTCCACCTAGGGTTAAATACTGTGCTGTTCTATAATTATTACCACATATCAAAAATTGGACTTTATAAAGCCAATGGTGTTCTNCTATAATTATTACCACATATCAAAAATTGGACTTTATAAAGCCAATGGTGTTCTTGAGTTTGGAGTAAATAAAGTGTATCAAAACATCAAGAAATTCCATGTATTCTAGGAACATGAGGATAAGAGAATCAGGAAAGATCAGAAAGAGGAAAATCAACTGACAATGGTGCATCAGTAATGCAAAGTAGATCATGATAGAATAACAGAGTAGCAGTAGTAGGTAGTAGAGGAGATAGAGGAGCATGAGACTGATTAAAGAGGAAAGATATAATGTATAAGTTACACAGTGATCCCAAGGGACAGTGAGATCCACTTGAGGTGGCCATGTTTGTAGGTGGCTGACATGGAAGAGAAATGAGTACTCAGATGTTGAGGATGGTAGAGGATGTCAGAGTGGTAGGGTTTTAACATGGATAATCACTAAGGATAACAGAGAATTGGAAGAAGATAGAAATAGTTCACTCTTGGTTTCAGAATTCATTGAGTTGTATAACTTGCAAATTTAAAAACAAATTTTGTTATGATTTAATAGACTTGCTTGCACTAGCAAAGAGGAGAAACTGTGAACACTGGATGGGCAATTCTCAACTCATGAAAACTTCATACTGGCACGTATCAGAACATCACTGTATATTCTGACTTGGCACCATCAAAATATTTTATACACATTCAGTTCCTTCGTCCTTGCAAAAAAGAAATTACAATAGTTGTTTTCCCAGATCTGTGTTTTCAAAAATTCTATTAACTTTACCTCTTTTCTCTCTTCTCCACTTTTCAATTCTCATTCTTTAAACATTATTAAGAATAAAGACTATAGACCAGGTAACAAAGGATGTTTCTAGACTTAGAAAAAATTATGTTAAGGAGGAGGAAAGAACAGTATTCAGGAGAGAAGGTGTTTAGCGATGATGAATGAATATATAATCACGATGTAGCAGCAGAATTCAATCACTTCACCAGACCCCTTCCTGGATACATGAGTTGAGAGAACTGGTGGGAAGGATGGTTCCTTTGGAAGGGGAAGAAAGATTTCTTCTAATTTAAGAGAAGTTGAAGTAATAGAAGGATATGAGAAAATGATTCACCGTAGGATGGGGTATTCAAAGAGCAGAAAACAATGGCATTTATTCTGTAGCATGGTACTCTATTATATTCAAAAACTGAGAAAGATATCAAAATAGACAGGAATACAATAATTATAGGGCACCTTAATATTGCACTTAACTCAATGGATAGGTCATCCAGACAGAAAATCAACAAGGAGACAGTGGCTTTCAATAATACATAGACCAGATAAACCCAACTGATATTTAGAATATTGCATCCAAAAACAGCAGAACATACATTATTTTCAAGTGCACGTGGGACATTCTCCAGAACAGTTCACATGTTAGGTCACAAAAAAAAGTTGCAATAAATTTAAAAAGATTGAAATCATATCACACATCTTTTCTGATCATAACAGTATGAAACTAGAAATCAATCACAAAAAAAAATCTGGAAGGAACAGAAGTACATAGAGGCTAAGTAACATGCTGCTAAAGATGAATTGGTCAACTAAGAAATCAAAAAGGAAATTAAAAAATACATGGAGACCAATGAAAATGAAAATCCAACCAAAATCTTTGGGATGCAGTAAAAGCTGTTCTAAGAAAGAAAATTATAGCAATACAAGCGTACTTCAAGAAATAAGAAAAACTTCAACAACCGAACCTTATACCTAAAAGAACTACAAAAAGAACAAGCTCAAAACCAGTAGAAGGAAGTAAATAATAAAGAGTACAGCAGAAATAAACAAAATAGAGACTAAAAAACCAGATCAATAAAACCAGGAGCTAATAAAAAAAATAAACAGAAAGATATTAAAGATAAAATAAATTTGCATAATTAATCTCTTATGTAGACAAATCTATTATTTGCAAGAAATTTTAAAAAAGCAGCATATACAAGCACACACATACAAGATGGGCAAAAATCAAAATTTAACAACACTAACCTATCAGTAAGTACATGGAACAATGAGGAAATTCATACCCCAGTAGTAGGAATGGAAATGGTTGCAACTATTTTGTAAAGGTTTGGCATTACTCATTAAAATAGAAGGTGTGTAAACCTTGTAACCCAATAGTTCCATTGCTAAGTATATACCCCAGAGAAACTTCTAAAGGTACAGTACATCCACAGTAGAGCAGGCAAATAAACAGTGGTATACTTCCACAATAAAATAAAATACACCTACAACAACATGAATGAAACTCAAAACATAATATTGAGCAAAAGAAGACATGAGTATTTCAGGATAACTCTACATACATATATAAAATTTGAGAATAGATAAAGTAACTCTATTATTGAGGGATTCATATTTAGAAAATAAAACAAAAAAGGAAAGCAAGATAATTATCACAAAAATATAGATAGTCATTATCTCTGGGAAAGGGAGGAGGTTATGATCAGGGAAAAGTATACAAGGGCATGTAGGGTGCTAGCAATGTTCTATTTCTCGGTTTGGATGGTGATTTCACTATTCATTGCTTCTAATTTATTCTTCATACTGTACATACATTATTATAGCATGCCAAAAAATAAAAAGGAGAGGAGAAGGGAGGATGAAGAAGGGGAAAGGAAGGAATCGAGGAGGGGAAAAGGGAGGGGAGGGAATAGAAAAGAGAAATAAGGGGCGCCTGCGTGGCACAGCGGTTAAGCGTCTGCCTTCAGCTCAGGGCGTGATACCGGCGTTATGGGATCGAGCCCCACGTCAGGCTCTTCCGCTATGAGCCTGCTTCTTCCTCTCCCACTCCCCCTGCTTGTGTTCCCTCTCTCATTGGTTGTCTCTATCTCTGTCGAATAAATGAATAAAATCTTTAAAAAAAAAAAAAAGAAAAGAGAAATAAAAGTAGTTGTCACTCAGATCTGGATAAACAGTTTCTTGCCCAAAGCATCCTGAGGTTCTGTAGGCACAGTGGAGAAGCAGAATCACTGTAAACATAAGACAAAATAGTAGGCAGGAAGCTAGGGTTCTCCTCTAATTGAAGAAGCAAATGGGGTCATAAAAATGATAACAAGTAGCCTTGCAGGTTAGTTGGGACCCATGAAAGTTGAAAGCTTTGTAGCATACAGCAAGGTTAAAGGTGCAAATTAGAAACTAAACTGTTAATTTACATAATATGTAAATTAAGTCCATGATGTTTCAAAAATAGAATTGCCATGTATTTTTAAAAATAAATGCACTGAATGCTTTCATTATCACAATAAAATCTAGAATGAATATGTCAATATTTATGTCTTTAATACTCTCAAGAAAATTAAACATTCTGAACAATAAAATATTATTGGAGAAATAATGAACAAAGACTATCATAAGAAACATTCCAAAATGCACTTCAGACAAACGTGATATATTTGATTTTAAATGCTGGATGGATAGGGGCGCCTGGGTGGCACAGTGGTTAAGCGTCTGCCTTCGGCTCAGGGCGTGATCCCGGCGTTATGGGGTCGAGCCCCACATCAGGCTCCTCCACTATGAGCCTGCTTCTTCCTCTACCACTCCCCCTGCTTGTGTTCCCTCTCTCCCTCTCTCGCTGGCTGTCTCTATCTCTGTCGAATAAATAAAATCTTTAAAAAAATTAAAAATTAAAAAAATAAATGTTGGATGGAAAACAGGCAAATTGAAAGTAATGATTGGATGGGAAGGATAGAAATATTTTTTAGATATTTTTAATAAACATATTTAAATGGCAAATTACCTTGTAAGAATATGATGACAGGAATAATAATATTTAAAAAGTTAATGGAGGTCTCTTGGGGAAGATGGTGGAGTAAGAGGACCCTAAGCACACTTCATCCCATGAACACAACTACATAACACTCACATCAGCATAAATAACCCAGAAAATGACCTGAAGACTGACAGAACAAACTCCACAACTAAAGGTAGAGAACAGGCCACATCGAAGAGGGTAGGAAGGGTGAAGACACAATGAGGAGTGAAATGTACCATGGCCATGGGTTGGGGGCTCCCAGCACAGAGAAGGGCAAGAAACAAACTATCACACTAGGGAGCCCACACAGCAAAGACAAATCTACATAACATTTGACTTTCAAAGCAAGAGGGGCCAAATTTCATGAGTTCTTACAACCAGGGGGACTTAAAGCCTGGAATTTTAAAAATCAGCAGGCTTGGGGCACCTGGGTCATTCAGTCGGTTAAACATCCAATTCTTGATTTTGGCTAGGGTCATGATCTCAGGGCGGTGAGACTAAGCCCCATGTTGGGCTCCATGCTGGGTATGGAACCTGCTTAAGATTCTCTTTCTATCTCCCCCTCTGACTCTCCCTCCCCCCCTTATGCATGCACTCTCCTAAAAATTAAAAAAAAAAATTTTTTAAATAAAAACCAGCAGCCTCTATTCTGAGAGCCCAGCTGAATTCTCACCCTTAAAGAGAGAGCACCATAAACAGCTCACAGAGACACAGTATAGAAGCAGCAGTTTTAAAAACTTCTGGAACATATAGGAAGGAGTTATTTACTTATCTCAGAGCATGTCTTGGGGAAGTAGGGGGGCAGGAATCCAAGAAAGACCCCTCCAGGAACAAAAGAGCTGGCAGGCACCATTGCCCTCCCCCACTCCTCAGCACAAACACAGGGCTACCCACAGGAACCACTCAGCACCTACATTCACTACCTAACTTGCTTACACCGATTGCACCCTTCCCCCCACCAACCATGTATACTTCAGCACATCCACACTTGTCAACCACCTTGGCTTCAATCCCAGTGCTACAGATTCCTTCCCCCAGAAGACTGGTACAAAATTTACCAACACCACATCTCCTGACCTACACATTTTGTAGGGCCTCAGTTCTGGCATTGGTAACAGGAGCAGTAGTGCAGGGGCCCTAAACAAGTCCAAAGCTCACCTTGTTAAAATTGTGTGCCCCACCCACATAGCCCTGGTCCTAGTGGTAGCAAATGCAGGTCTTATTTCCCAAGCAGATCTGCACACATCTTGTTAAAACTGTGCACTCCACCCCATCTGGGGACCAACCAATGCCCACAAGAGGCAGAGAGAGCCTCTGTAAACAAAAAGCAGCCAGGAAACAATAGCAGTGCACACACAACACACATAGGAGACATCCCCTGAAATGCTAGGTTCTGGGAAACAGGGGACGTTGACTACAGGGCACTACAGGAACTCTTTTACATAAAGCCATTACTTTCAAGAGCAGGAAATGTGGCTGACTTTCCTAACACAGAGAAACACATGGAGAGTTAGAGAAAACAAGGAGACAGAGGAATAGGTCCCAGATAAAAGAACAGGACAAAACCACAGCAAGAGACCTAAGCAAAACTGATATAAGTAAAATGCCTAATAGAGAATTTAAAGTAATGATCATAAGATACCCACTGGACTTGAGAAAAGACTGGAGAATATCAGCGAGACCCTTAACAAAAGATTAAAAAGAATCAATCAGAGATGAAGAACACAATAAATGAAATTAAAAATACACTAGTTGAATAGAAAGCAGGTTAGAGGAAGCAGAGGAATTAATTAGTGACTTAGAAGATAAAGTAATGGAACATAATAAAGTTGAGCAGGTTAAAGAAAAAAAATTATACAAAATGAGAACAGACTTAGGGAACTCAGTGACTCCATCAGGCATAGTAATATTTGGATTATAAGAATGCCAGAAGAAGAAGAGAAAGAAAAGGGGACAGAAAAATATATTTGAAGAAATGATAGCTGAAAACTTCCCTTCAAATCTGGGGAAATAAATAGATACCCAGATCCAGGAGGCACAGATATCCTACAACAAAATCAACCAAAGGAGGTCTACACCAAGACACACAGTAATTAAAATGGTAAAAAGTAGTGATAAAGGAAGAATTAGAAAAGTAGCAAGAAAAAAAGAAGACAATTACATAACAGGGAAAACCCTAAAGGCTATCAGCTGATTTTTCAGCAGAAACTTTGTAGGCCAGGAGAAAGTATCATGATAAATTCAAAGTGCTGAAATGAAAAAAAAAAATATGCAGCAAAGAATATCGTATCTAGCAAGGCTTTCATTCAGAATAATGTTACCACACTAACTGATTTGTGAATATTGAACCACCCTTGTATCCTGGGAATAAATTCCACTTGATTGTGGTTTTGGTATCAAGGTAATATTGGCATCACAGAATGAATTTGGAAGTTTTCCTATTCTCAACTATTCCAAAAAATAGAAGAGGAAGGAAAACTTCCAAATTCATTTAAAAATACCACACACAAAAAAGAGAGAACTACAGGCCAGTACCTCTGATGAACATAGATGCAAAAATCTTCAACAAAATATTAGCAAACTGAATCTAACAATATGCTAAAAAAATCATTCACCACAATCAAGTGGGATTTATTTCTAGGTGCAAGGGTGGTTCAATATTCACAAATCAATCAAAGTGATACATCTCATCAATAAGAAAAAGGATAAAAACCATATGGTCATTTCATTACATGCAGAAAAAGCATTTGACAAAGTACAACATCCGTTCATGATCAAAGCCCTCAACAAAGTGGGTTTACAGGGAACATACCTCAACATAATAAGGCATTATATGAAAAACACAGTGAACATCATACACAATGGGGAAAAGCTGAGATCTTTTCCCCTAAGATCAGGAACAAGACAAAGATGTCCGCTCTCACCACTTTTATTAAACATAGTAATGGAAGTCCCAGGAACAGCAACTGGACAAGAGAAAGGAAGTAAAGGCATTCAAATTGGTAGGGAAGAAATCAAACTTCTTCCTTAATATGGTACTACATATTTAGAGTTAAAAACTTCATAAACAACAATATAGAATTATTATGTGAATACATGAGAATTCACATGTCAGTTTAGTGTGCATATTTAATAAGTCAAAACACTGAGGAATGAAAGCTGCTAAAAGGGAGACATACTGGTTGACTTTAATACAGTAGATTTAAAATTTTGGGTTCCATTAATAAACTATTGTGTAGCAATTGATCAAAATGGCCATGACTTGGAGTGATCTGGCTGTCAAGAAAGCAGAAATAATCAGGTCAGCACTGCTGTGGCTGGCTTATTGTGCCCATCTGGACAAGCTTGTCATCACTTTCTGCTCCTAAACAATAAATACTGCTATTTGTACATTATCTAAATTCCATATGCAAGATTATATAAAGTGAATCACATATTGCTTATTCCCTAGATTTCATAGTGTTTATATCAGTTTTTATTCTGATTATAAATATCAGTGTTTAAAAAATAATATATATATGATGAATAAAATGGGTTAAGCATTTTCTCATTTTTCTTCTGATAGCCCTGTGTACAAATCTCTACTGTAGTAAATGTTATTCTTTTTGTCTATTTCCACCACTATGCCGCAAGCCAGTTTTATTGTTTTTTTATTTGCAAAATACACAGGGAATATAATCGCCTTTAGTATTTGCCAAATATAATGATGAATGAGTATAGGAGTAGAAATGGAGGAGGGAAAACAGCATCTAAACTTTTGTTATGTGAACTGAATTGTATTTCATACTTGAAGTACAGCTTAGTAAACAGAATAACCTCTAAACTAGATGCATTAGTTAGCTATTGCTGCATAACAAAGTCCCACAAACTTAGTGGTTTTAAACAATACACATTTATTATTAACCACTTACTTACATTTATTATTATAGTGGATATTATTGCATTATCTGCTTACATTTATAATTATCCACTTATTATTATCCCAAGTCCTGATCCTTGGGTCAGGACTTCATCATGACTTAATTGTGTCCTTTGCATCAGATACTCTCAAAAGGCTGCAGTTAATGTGTTGGCCAGAGATGGAGCTGAAGGTTTAGCTGGGAAAGGATCCATTTCCAAATTTATGTGGTTTCTTGGCAGGTCTAGCTCCATGCAATATGCTAGACTAAGGGCATCAATTCTTTGATGCCTAAAGATCAGCAGCCAACTTTAGTTCCTTGACACTTTGTCCTCTCAAACATGACAGCTGGCTTCATCAAAGCCAGCTAGTGCCTGCTAGTTGATGAAAGTCACAAATATTATTATGGGAGTGGCATCCTATCACATTTGTTGAATTGGTCATGTGAGTTACTAGGCCACCCCATCCTTAAAGAGAGGAGATTTCACAAGGGATTGTACAACCAACAGAATTATAAAAATCTCCCCACAAGATTCTCATCCCCTAGGCATTCAATCAAACTAACCTAGGCACTACTGTGAAGGATTTTTGAAAATGGAATTATAGTAATCAACTGACTTAATTAGCAGGAAGATTATATATCTGGATTATCTAGATGGGCTCAAGCTAATTACATGAGCCCTTCAAAGACAAGAATTTTTTCTGGCTCTTATCAGAGACATGAGGTGGAAGAGGAAAGGAGAGAAATGAGGCAGAAGAGGCCATAGAGATTTAGGACTACCCACTCTTGCTGGCTTTGATGATTAAGAAAGTGAGCCACATGTGAAGGGGTGCAGACAGTTCAAAATATTCCCTGATTTACAGCCAAAGAGAAAATGGGAACCTCTGTCCTCTAACCACAGGAAATAATTTTGGCTATGAATTTCGAAGAGTCTAGAAAGGTTCTCTCCTAGGGCCTCCAGAAAGAATACAACCCTGCTGATACCAAGACTTCAACTTTGTAATACTCATTGTGTCCAAACTTTTGATCCAAAGAAATTATAACACAATAAATGTGTGTACTTTTAAGCTGCTAAAATTTAGTAATTTGTTGAGGAATCAATAGAAAACTAATACACATGTATACCAGGAAGTGGGGATCATTAAGAGCCATCTTAGAATCTGCTGCTGGACCAAATTACCTGGGTTTGAAACTTACTAGCTATGTGATCAGACAAGCTACTACTTTCAGCCTCAGTTTTCTCTTCTGTAACATGAAGACAGTAACAGTAGTATCTAACTCTTAGAGTTGATGTAAAGCATAAGTAAATTTATATATGGAGAGAAGTGTGACAGTCAGATTGTAAATATCTGTTGGCTATTAGTATGATTTCTAGAATATAATTATTTCCATTTTTTTTAATCATAAGGCGTAATTATTTTAGAAGTAAAAGAGTTAATGGTATTATCATGGCACAATATTCCATTTTCTTGCCAAAATATTGGGCAAATGAGACATAATTATAATATAGAAAATTTTCCTAATGTGAATAAATTAGGGAATAGACATGCAGTTCTCGACAGTGATCAGCTGGTGATATTCATTAGGGCAAATCAGCATAAATGCAACCAGATATTTCATTCATTTCACTAAAATTGATTTAGTTCAACCAACAGATTCAGATGAAAAGCTTAATATTGAAACAATGGTTTATATTTTGCATATATTTAACTTCTAAGTGGCTTTGATAATTAATCTACAGGAAAAGTATTATATCTCTTACTAACTTCAAACATTCTCTGATTATACTGAGTTCCTTTAACCTACACCTTGCATTTGGTCTTTTATAGTAGAGTTTTGAAATATGGGGGTTTTTTTCATGAATTTATGTTACCAGCCATTCATGAATTACTTACTTTCCTATTTTTCTCTCTGAATCTAATTCTTTATTGGGACTTAAAATTGAAAGCAATTTGTGTGGAATTTAAATGCTATTCTTCCGGGTGAACTTGTTTTTCCGCATTTGAAACTGATTCTCAGGATTGTAAATTTCTGTATTGGACTAAGTTACATATTATTTTAAGTTGTCTTATCTATTTCAGGCCATTAGATCATGTTCTACAGTCTTGGGAGTCATCTTGGGAGAATTTTTCTGTCTTTGTAATTTTTAGTTATTGACCATTCTCCCTTGAACACTTTTTATCCTCTGATTTTTATGATTATAGAAATTATTTCTACATAATTTATAATAAAAATAAAGTTTCTGCCATTTTTCCTTTTGAAATATCCCTAAATCTAGTTTTATGGCAATATGACATATTTCCATGCTTTCTAAATTTAAAGAATCCTTCTGCTTTATCATCATTATTATTTAACTGCCTCTCTCTTAGGGATTCAAATAGTCATGGCTGATGATGTGCCCATTTTACTAATTCTTCATTAATCCCATCTTATGTGTTTACCTTAACCTTTCCCAAACTTCTAACTTCATTAAAAAAATAAATAAATAAACCTTTAAACCATGTAGGCAATTTGAGATGAGAGGGTAATCTATGAATCAATATATCCTTAGTCTCTGACTATCTGTGCTAACATTGCCTTTTGTGTGTGTGATATTCCTCTCCTTTCAGATCAGGCAAATCTAAGTGAATACCTCACTTCTACTGAAAAAAGGAGAGGATAATAATGCCAGGTGGTGACTGAGAAAATAGCAATGGAGTGTGGGTGGTTACACAATTTGAATTTGTTTTTCTCCCAAAACATCGTGGATGGTCCTTTTCCTTTTTCACACTTGCTTCTAATTCACCTCTGTAGTCAGGAGTCTAAAGAGGACTCATAGAGCTCTATCATCCTGAAGACCATAATTTTGTCATCAAGTTAGAAGTCAGTACAAGAACCTGAAATAATATCTCTATGAATTCTGTGATTGCACAGTGAAGACTTGGTGAGCCCAATAGCAATCTCAAAGCAAATTGTCTAAATATCATGAGAAACGAATTTAAAATTTAGCCCAATTATTCCAATAAAGAAGTACAATTCACCATAAAGATCATGGGCTTCTCTAATGGTGGGGCCACCTATCTCTCCAATGTCCCATTGTTTGTTATTGATTTCATAAATACAGTATTTTTATCAGAAATATTTATTACTAGTGTTTTGCTTCAAACTTAACTTTGCTAGCATATTGAAATAAAGAATAGAATGCAATATTAACCTTGAAATTTAAACTAGGTCTCAGAGGGGTGAAACTATTCATTCTAGTACATTCTCATTTATACAAATGACTGGAAAAATATAAACACATTAAAGAAAGAAATGAACATAAAACAAGCAGCCAGAACAATCCAAAAGGGTTCTGAGATGTAAATACAGTTACATGCTAATAAAGTGGGGTTTTGACAGATGTGTAATATGCTATTTGGCCTACAAAAGATATTTGTGGTCATTTCAAAAATAAGAAAACAAATAGCATCAGGGACAATTGCAGTATTAAAAAAAAAAAGAATAAATCTTAAAACAGCTAACCTTTGCAGACTTTTACAATGCATTATAAGATGTTTGGTTTAATGTATAACACATATAATTTGTTCTAAGTATTCTCCTTCACTTTTACTTGTAATAATCAAGGGTGATCTTACAGTTAACAATCAGTATAACCCAGGCAGACACTTAGGGAAAGAGTTCTACAGGCCCTGCTGTGCTGGTAAATCCTTCAGTTCTTGAATTATGCTGAAGTGTAGCAGGGTGTGGGGAAGGGTGTGGGGAAGTTCCATGGCAGCTGGGTTAGTGAAGGATTCTCAGAGAGACACAGTGGAGTTTTTCTATCCAGTATGGAATTATTTAAACAGTATAACTGTGTCAATATATACCCAGCTAAATAACTGCCCGGGTGATAATTATAGTAGTAAAAGGCTACTTTCAATATATGTGCATTTCTTCCAAAACAGCCAAAATATAATCTGTTTATTGACAATGATCACTAAATAGAATTGTTTTTTTTTAAAGATTTTATTTATTTATTTGAGAGAAAGAACAAGCAGAGGGGATAAGCAGAAGGAGAGGGAGAAGCAGGCTCCCCACTAAGCAAGGAGCCTGATGCAGGGCTCCATCCAAAGACCCTGAGATCACGACCTGAGCCAAAGGCAGACACTTAACTGATTGAGCCACCCAGGTGCCCCTTGATTTTTAAACATAATTTTTTTAGCACTTTGTAACTGAAAGAAAAAAAAAGAGTTGGATTTAACTTCATTCGAATCCTTATGTTTAGAGGGTGGGTCAATCAAAATAATAGATAAATGNTAGAGGGCGGGTCAATCAAAATAATAGATAAATGAACTGTATGTGTGTAAGACTACCAGACAGATATGTCTGTGTGATATATATATATATATACATATATATATATATATACATATATATGTATATATATATATATAGTTGTTCCCTATATAACACATGTACCTACCTACCTACATACATACATACATATATTTATAGTGGTTTTAAATCATAATTGTAATCCCCATGCTGTTTTCTGCTGGGGCTACATAACTTTTAGAAAGAAAATATTCACGTTTTCCTATTTTCATTTCCAGTAATTTCTCATTTAAAACTAGTCAGAACCTGTTGGAAGGGAAAAATAAATCAGAATGCATTTATTAGCATGTTTTATAGCAAAGATGTACAGTGAACATGACTTTAAAATTTCTCAAATATAAAACATGTTGATGGAATTTTATCGGTGATAGAATAATGCTGTGAAAACATAAGAGGAAAAAAACAAGGTTTTGTCTAAGCAAGAAAAGGCAAGAAGACATAGCAAAAAAGATATTTGCTTAACAACATTCTTAGTAATTTGAACACCAAAATAAGTGAAATATTCATGAGGATAGAAGTTGTTTTTTTCTAGATAAAATTCTATTTTATATTTTTAAATATATAATATTATTTTTAAAGAATTACAAATGAATAGAATAGTCTGTGTCACATAATATAGTAGTAACACAGATCTTGGGTCACATTATATATTTAGTCCCTGCCTCTCAAAGCCTTGTTAAGTCCATTGAAATGACTAAAGTGGATTAATCTATATTTAATCTGTGGAATTCAGGAAAATATTTTCCCCATCATTGCTTATTTTCCTTAATTTTCAGTCAGTGCCTATCTTCTCTGTTGGTCTATGTTTCTTAAATGTTTGGTGTAACTAGTGTTTTGAACATATAACATGTACAATGTGATTAAATGCAATAGCATTCTTACCTTTCATTCCCTTCTTAAACTTTATTCAGTGCGGGTAATCTTCCTTTGGCCTAAAAGGAAACTAAGGTCAATGTCATGAGTTTTATTCCCAGTTTTAGGTAATGCAACTTTCTAGGCAACTTTAATCCATTAATTCTAATTTTAGATATTATTCTGTGATTCAATTTTCATTCAAAGGTAAGACTTTCCTTCACACCATCTACTTTGTCCTGTAGATGACAGTTGCCTGCAGTGGGGGAAAGAGATGTGGCAGGTTTCAGCTCTTACCCCACTAACTTCTTTCCCCATTCACTTGGTGATATTTTAGATCCCCTCACAGTAAAATCAGGAAGGAGTGAAAGTACAGATAGACTGTTCTAACTTGGATAGGTACATTTGAACTTTCTAGGCCTGGAAGGTAGTTAAAGCTGATTCTATCTGGGAAATGTTTGTGGATCATTTAGGATCACTTAGAGCTTTTCACTGAAGTCTTTCATTAGCTCTCTCATGTCACAGGCCAAGTATTGATTTACCAACCTAGCCATGCCTCCTCCGTTGCTCTGTCCTGGGCTCAATGACTGTACCGTCTAATAGACCATGACTTTTGATGTTAAATTTGGTCTTAAATATTGTTTCTATCACTTGCCAACTAGAACCCTTAGGCAGATTATTTAATTTACTAAGTTCTGGTTCTCTCTCTCTCTCTCTCTCTCTCTTTCTCCCTCTCTGGATGGTGTGTGTGTGTGTGTGTGTGTGTGTGTGTGTGTGTGTGTGTGTTCGGTATTTTCCATCAAGGCTGAGCACTAATTTCTTTCCTCAGAGACTGGAAGCCTAGAAAATACATTTCCCAGATCTACTGGCCATCAGAGGTCGGGTTCACATTCCAAACAATGAAAGAACTTGTACAAGAATTGGAAGGAAGAAGAGAAGGAGAAGCCACTGTTCCGTTATAATGGTAGCAGGTATGTGGAGGGGCAGAAGGTATCATGAAAATTTTAGTAGCTTCAGGAGAGCTCCTGATAATCGCCTGCATTGGTGTTGCAAGCAATAGCGATCACCAGCATTGTTCTGTCATTTTAGCAATTCCTAATTTCCTCACATCTAGTGGTGTTTTTCTCTGGATTTTAATCCTCAGCCCTACCAAAGTTTTGTAAGTATATTACATATCAAATCCCTTTCTTCTAAAATACCTAGCTTCTATTCTCTAACTTGACTAATACATATATAATAGGTGTGGAAATTTAAAAAATAATATATAGTTCATTGGGCTGTAGTCGGAAGCACAGGAGATAAAACATTTAGCACAATGTCTGTGCTAAATCATTATTGTTTTACCATCAATTGAATGTCCTTCCTGACCCTAACCTCCCTGACCAGACACAGATTGTAATCTGCCACTGTACCTAAGAAAAAGAAGCTGAGCTCTCAGACTCAGAATTTCCAGGAGTGGTTTCGTCAACTTCAACTGAAACCATCTTGCATAGCACTATTTAGAACTTTGGACTTGAACCTTGAGAATTATCTTTGACTGTTAAGTTTCTATACCCTATCACAGTCAATTATGTTCATTCTCTCTCTGAAGCATCCCTCTCATGTCTTTATCTCAATTTCTCAGTGTACAACCATAATATAGAAATAAAGAAATGTAACGGATATAATGTATTTAATCATCCAGAATGGCCAGTAGAGTGCTGGTCCATAGTAGGCTTTCAATTCTAATTACTTTCTCTTTCCCATAGGGCTTTTAATATTATTTAAGTACATATCTCTAAGTGGTGTCCTTGTAAAAATGTCTACTTAGTAAATTTGCCTCTGGTGTCTCCCAATTCTCGTCTATATTGCATTCTGTTTCCAACTTAGTCTTCCTAAAGGAGCCTTCTGAACATGGCATTCCAATTGTCAGAAAACTTCAAATACCCACAGAACAAATGTTTGTCTTTTTTGCCAAGAATTCAAGGTTCTCCATTCTCTATGTTTAACTATCTAATGTTTCTTTATAACTCAACTTTCTTAGTAAAACTGGACTAGTTCATGTTCACTGATAAATGCCATACTTTTTACATCTGCTTTTAATTTTTGTCCTTCTGCCTAAGATGCCTTTCTCCCCTCTTTATTTACTATGATCTTTATTTACTACATCTTCCAAGGTTGTTCAAATCTCACATTGGTAATGAAACCACAGCCAAAGTGAACCCTCTCTCCTTTCATGCTTTCTTATGGTCGAATCGACTATAGTCTGCCTTATGTTATAGTAATTTGCATATTTTCACATATTCTAGTTAATTATCTTGACTTTTATACCATGAGGCAGAGGTGAGAACCACATGTAAATCCTGGTATGAGAAGATGCAGGATAATGAAAAATGGTTAAAACCATTAGCTAAAAATTCAGATCTGAGTTTAACTTTCATCTCCTCTACTTTCTAGCAGCATAACTGTATAACATAGGTTTGTCTCAGCCTCCATTTTTACCATTAAAAAATAGATAACATAATAGTATACTCTTAAAGCTTCATATACTACTTGATCAATGAATAAATGGTTCATTTCATTTTCTTTACCTATTAGATTTTTTTAAAAACTGGTATTAGAAAAACACATCCGTTTTCATTAGAAGTTCACCTTATAACCTGCAACATGTCTTGACACTGTAGATGCTTAATGGTTGTTGCATAAATACATAGAAATTACATGTTCTATAATAAATTTACAATGAGTATCACAACGGCTCAGCCACTTTGGGCAGAATGATTTCCTTAGTCTTTATAAAATCTGAGGATTTCCTCTGTTTCCAGATGGCTTTATTTATGTATTTATTTTTAACATTGGCACCTGGTTATTTCCATTTTTCCAGTGCAAATCCTTCTGTTAGACATCATGGGTCAACAGACTCCTCACTTCTCCCCTCTTCATATTCCCTGTGGCTTGGATTATCATGCTGTTCACCTTCCTATATACAAATTAGTAATCTCAACAGTCTAGTTGGTGAAAGGATCACCTTGGTACATGTTTACCAAACAGAACATTAAAGCTTCAAAAAAGGAAAATACATCTCCCCCCAAAGGGAAGAGATGCATTCAATCACACATGAGCAACCTGGATTTTGCTTGGTTAGGGATTTTCTGTCCATAGCAACCTGAAAGGGCAAAGTATTTCTCATGCCAAATTTTATAGGACACAACTGACCAATTAAAAAAACAAAGGCGTCAGCATTTGTGTGTCCCTTCAGGAGGCATCATGTCAGCAACTTATTCTTCACTGCAGAGTTTTAACACACCATTAGGCAGCATCCGTGGCCAAACTGATGTCACTGTGACTTTTGTCTGCTGCTCCCAGCACCTCTGAACCCTAGATCAGCAAAAGAACACCCAATGCCTTTGTAATCATAGAAAGCAACAGAGTTCATTTGGAAGAACAGTGGACCTGGAATTCAATTACTTATTCAATTTTTCAACACTACTAATCAATTACTGTATGATAGCTGTTGGGAAAATTCCAATTCAGGAATGTGTAGCAGATAGTAATAACTCAGAGAGAAGGAAGAGACAGACACAAAAACAAGTAACAACAACTGAATGCAGAAGGTGAGATATAGCAAAATACTACAATTGCCCAGATGTGAGAGGCATTTATAGGTCTCTTCTCTGTGTGACTTGTTACTGAGGTTTTTCTCCTCATTTAGCCATTATTACTCTAGGGCTAATCTGCTAAATACCAACTAGATTGAGGTCCTTCTCTATGTCCATTCATCTTATCTAACACAAAACTAAAGTCTTTACCATCACTTACGAAGCTTTCATTTTTATTTTGTTATAATATTAGTATGATCAATGCTATTACAGTAGCCCTTTGGGGACAAATTTTAACTGACAGAATTATTATCTGGAGCCATTTTTAAAACAAGTCTTGTGTGTGTGTGTGTGTGTGTGTGTGTGTGTCAAATACTAAGTGTCACCATAGATTATAACTGGACCACATTCTATATCCACTTCAATTCAGACTCAAAGAACAAAATCTTCTTTAAAAATTCTGTAATTGGGGGGTGCCTGGGTGGCTCAGTCAGTTAAGCATTTGCCTTTAGCTCAGGTCATGATCCCAAGGTCTTGGGAACTGAGCCCCAGATCAAGCTCCCTGCTCAGCAGAGAGCCTGCTTCTCACTTCCCCCCACCTGCCACTCGCTCCTGTTCTCTCTCTCTCTATCTAGCTCTCTCTGTCTCTCAAATAAATAAACAAAATCTTTTTTTTTAAAGATTTTATTTATTTATTTGACAGAGATAGAGGCAGCCAGCGAGAGAGGGAACACAAGCACGGGGAGTAGGAGAGGAAGAAGCAGGCTCCCAACGGAGGAGCCTGATGTGGGGCTCGATCCTATAACGCCGGGATCACGCCCCGAGCCGAAGGCAGATGCTTAACCGCTGTGCCACCCAGGCGCCCCAATAAACAAAATCTTTTTAAAAAATTCTGTAATTGGTCCAAAGGAAAATCAGGTTGTTACTATTTCTAGTAAAAATCATTACTGACTAGTCACTATAAAATGATAAATAAAAAAGTAATATTCAAATAGAAAAATTGGCAAAAGACATTAAAATGAATTATCAAAATAAGTGAGCAGACAATAAATATATATTTCTTCAATCCCACCAGTGATCAAAAAAAAAAAAAAAAAAAAACAAGAAAATAAAATTTTNATCAAAGGAAATGACAGTTTTAATTTGCAATGTTAGCAAACATTTTTTAAGGCTAGTTCCATTATTTGTGAATATATACCTCCAGGAACATTGTTATATTTTTAGGGAAACTTAATGTACCAAAATTCCAATTTTAGAAAATTAACAAAAGCAAATGGGATGCAGAAAATGTTTTGTACAAGAATGTTCTTTTAAAATATATTGGAAATATCTGGAACTCTACTATGTACTTATTTATGTTTTCTAATTATAACTAAAAAAAACCCAAAACAAACAAACAAACAAAACCTGAAAAGTAAGTGCAGGCAACCAAATATAAGCATGAAAGAAGTGCATTGCCTGTAGAAAATTTTAAAACAATTTAAAAAGCTATTAAAATGTATCTTTTTTTAATCACTGCACTGTCAATTCTAAATTTCAGTGATAGAATGCTCCGCCACAAAAGCTTTTTCTTAGTTTATGTTCTAAACAATTGCTGTGATTACTATTGAGATTCAATAATAAAGATGTCAAATTAAGGATTTTCAAATAATTTATCCTTTAATAAACATTTCTTCTACATCATTAATTTTTCAAGTTTCCAGTTATACAGCCAGCTTCCAATACATATGGATTCCGCTATGAGCATTTATTTAGAAAATAACTACCTAATGATTTCAAATAATTGAGCTCAATTCAGGTGTAGGCTGTTTCTCCAACCCTTGTGATACTACCCATTTTTTTAATATTATGAGCTAATTTGAAATAAACAATTATATCACAGTGGCTGTAAAGAGGGAAACACAGACATAAGTTACTTTGAATCAGTCATTTTACCTCTATTACAGGTACTTAGAAAATGGATTTCATTTTGAGGTCTTCCCTTGGTGTATAGACAGCTACCATCTCACTGTATGCTCTAGGACCTTTAATCTCAGCATGAGTGTCCCACCCTCATGACTTCATCTAACCCTAATTCTCTCCCAAACACTCCACCTTCAAATACCATTACATTGAAGGGCTTCAACATATAAATGGGAGGGGGTGGTGGACTCAAATAGTCAGGAACACAAACCAATTCAGGAGAAACAGATTTATAATCTGCTTGTCTTGTAGTCAAAAGTATATCTGCAACCTCCGTGAGGGAAGTTAATATGTAATCCATTGCTTTTTGTAGATCCTTGCTGGTATCTGTTTCTCAGACTAACAGCTTTCTGTAATCATAATGTGTGTACCACTGCCTTTTTTCACCCTGTTGTCTGAGGATATCGATTACACATGGCATGCTTAGTCATTATGTTGAGGTTGAATGGAGCTATGTTCAAAAATGACATAGCACATTATGTATTCTCTTACATGTGGTCCAGTATATTTGAAAATTCATTCTTCACAGGTAATGCCCAAGGGCTTTGACAAAAGGGAATTGAATCACTGATGTTTTCCTCAGAGTGGGTTGAATTGCAAATCAAGCCAGTGAAGAAAACCACATTAGTCACGAAGAGCTTCCCAGGTCAGACTACATCAAAAGAGATATGTGACATGTGTATATTACTAAAGATATTTAGAGTACCTATCACAGCATGAAATTTAAACGATAATACAGGAATTAGAGCTTTTATAAAAGGAGATACTCTGTGACATCACTTTTGTGTGACTGACTTTGACAGTATTAAGGGGGACTTAGGCCTTGTTAAATTTCCATGTTTCTGTTTAAAAGTACATTTCAGAATGACTGTAGATAGGCTTAATGTGACTCCTTATAGAGTATATTTTATGGCTTAACAGAGATGAAATATATAATGCAGCAGAAGTGAGGCTATGCTAGTTGCCTTTGTAGCCAACAGCTACTTCCTGTGTCTGGGGACAGATGCTCTTAGAAACAAGCCACAATCCTGAAGGAACTCCAAGCAGCACAGAAAGGCCCATGAGGAGAGGAACTAAAGTCCCTGGCCCTCCGCTGAGCTTCCAACCAGAACTGACTTGCCAGTCATGTAAATTGGCCATCTTGGAAGTTATTTCCCCTGTACTGCTTGAAGCAGAGATGGGTCTTTCTCTCCCATCCCTGACCAAATGCAGACTTATAAGCTAAGTAAATTATTATTGACTTTAAGCCCCTGAATTTTGAGGTGGTTTGTGATGTGGCAATTGATAATTAGAACAATAAGACTTGATTTTGCAAAGATGGCTCTGAAAATTTGCAGTATGGAAAGGCAAAACCTGAGATAGGAAAGCCCTTGAAAGACCATTCAAAGATCCATATAAGAAATGGTGATAGCCAAACTTAGGCAA
This sequence comes from Ailuropoda melanoleuca, assembly GCF_002007445.2. Lineage (NCBI taxonomy): Eukaryota > Metazoa > Chordata > Mammalia > Carnivora > Ursidae > Ailuropoda > Ailuropoda melanoleuca. The sequence goes on along the minus strand of NC_048228.1, from coordinate 58,023,336 downwards.
AAGAGCGGGGATCACTTACAATACTGAAATGATATTTACCATGAGTGAATTTTATGTAGGAGACTTATACACTAATAAAACGGTTTTTTTTTTAGAAAAAGGATAAAATACGGGCCTCAGGTTTATGATTTAGGCATTTATGTGGATAATGCTCACATGAAAATTGTGTTAAGAAATGTAATCCTTCCTTGAACTTTTATTTCTGTGCCAATGGAAATGGTCATCTTGCAAGTAAAAATCTTAGCTAGGCACATTAATTTATTACCCATATCATGTAAAATATTTTGATCCTTAAAATTAAAAGAATGTTTTACAAAAGTAATATATTTCTTAGAGTGTATTTGTATTGTGTTTGGGTAACAAACTGTTAATAACTGAAAATAAACATTCAAAACTGATGTACGTCTTTTAATTTAAATAGAAAATTTAATACTGTTAGTACCTCATGACACAGGTCTATATGACAAATGGGAATCACACATCTTACTTCAGTTCTTTTCTACAGGAAACTCAGCTTAAAGAAATGATTCAGAAACCTCCGTTCATTCACAACTTCTATTGAAGGCCTAGTTTGTGTCTGATGCTAAAAGTAGGATTATAATAACACATTATACATTGAGAAATAAGAAATAACCTTTCCAAGTAGAAAAATATATTAATATCCCATTTCAACAGATGAGAAAAAAAAATATGTTCAGAAAATTTGAGTTTGGAGCTTTTGCGAAAATCACACACTAGAAGACAAGTTTCCGTCATCTTAAGTAGTCAGTCCCACGGTGTTCCATGAACATCTAAAACCTACATTTTTAAAAACCTTCTTGGTAATTAGAACTTGATCAAAATTGTTAATATAAACTGTGTCCCTTTTCAGAGAATGTTATATGTATGAAGGCTGACCAACCATTTACTACTTCACTTAGGACAGACTGGGTCAGAACTATGATGATTGATAGCTAGCGGGTGAGGCTGCATACCGAATGGAAATGTTAAACACAAAGCAACTTCTGTCAACATAAATGATTGGCTCTTTAAATGGCAGAACAGTTTAAGAATGACATCCTGAATCAATCCTTAACTAATTGGAAAATTAATTAGTGCCTGTCATTTTAACCCTGAGTATTTTTAAGCTTGAGAATGATTACAGTTAACTAGCTTCCTGCAAGAAGCCAGTTTGTAAATTCAATGAAACTGTTGCCTGAATTTTTCACAAGATAAAATATCATCTTTTATAATCTCGGTATATATTAATGCTTAAAAATCCATCAACCCACTAATGTCCATCAATGATTGGCAAATTAGTAAACTGTGTCATGTTTAATATATCTCTTTCATTGTATGCCTTTTAAATTTAGCTATTGCTGCTGTCTTCGTTAGGCTCTACTAACACATTTAAAATAATGCTTATCCTAGAAAAGTAATAGAATGTGTTTATATTTTCTGTTTCCCCTAAGGCTAAATGTTGAGTATTTTAGCACTTTGAATATGTGAAAGGGCCATAACACAGGTAAATAAGCATAAAAATTAATAATGAATTCTTAGTATTTACAGTCAAAACATCAGTTGTTTATTACTATAGCTCCTTTAGTAGTCATGAAAGTAAAGTCCAAGAGTAATTTTATCAGAGAAAAGGAGTCAACATTTACTAAACATCTGCTAGTTGCTGTGTTGGGCATTTAAATATTATATTCTTAACCCTCAACACAGCCTTATAAAGGGTGTATTATTATTTCCATCCTGCAGATAAGGGATGAAGAATCAAAAAAGCTAAGTTATTTGTTAAAGACCACATAGTCAATGGGGTATTGAATTACCTACAAACTTTCTAAGTCTGTGTTCATTCCACAGCACTATACTGCATCCCATTTATGGATGAAATATGAGAACAGATAATTCACAAATGTGGAAACTAGTATATAAACATAGGGGAACACTTCCACGCATGTGAATAAATGAAATGTAAATCTAAATAATAATATATTAGACTTACTTGACAAAGAAGTGTTGACTTAAAATATTAATACCCAAAGCTTGTGAGTAGGAGTGTGTGTCCATTTCTACTTTGCTTGAGAAATAGTAAGGTGGTACCGTATTTTAGAAAAATGTTGCGAATGATATAACACAAGTCAAAACATGTTCATTTCATTTAATTCAATGATCTAATTAAAATAGGGAAATATGTTTTTATATAAAGATGTTTATCATCACATATAGAAACAGTCATATAAATTATTATACATCTATTAGATAAAATATTATGCAGGCCTTAGTTATTATGAAAAGTACCTTATGGGAAACATCTAATATAAAGCAAAAATAATCAGATGAAATAATATACAAACGTTGTTATCACAATTTTATAAATATAGAGAAAGAGGAAAAAGACTGCAAGAGAGTTCATGAAAGTTTTAACAGGGTGGATGCTACCATGAGTTGCACGTTTCTTACATCTACTGTATACTTTATAAAGCCAATAAGAAAGAAAGAATACCACAAGTCTATAAGTTCATCTTCAAATTGAGGCATAGAATGATAATTGGGTAAAATAAATTCCTTAAAATCAACAAAAAGAGAATATTAATTATTTTGGAGAATGTGTATTTTTGACATCACAAGCAGTAACTATCCATTCTTCTTATGATGAAGTTTGACATGAATAATCAAGAAGGAATGTTTCCACCAGTTAGTAGGCTTTGTTTGTCAGTAATTGTCTATTAAATTAGATCATGTATAGGAAAGTGTTTGATAAGCTTTGGTATAGTGCATATTATGCTATTAATACTATTATGTAGAAAAAAGTATACAGAATATACATATATATGGAATATATATAACTTGTGATTTCTAACATGAGATCAGTGCAGATATTCCTAATTTTTAGAGGTTACTTCAGGATCCATAGTACTCAAGCTTATAATCAGCACTCCTTCCTTTAGACTTTATATCTTTAATTCCCATCAGGATACGCATGCCTTTTTTTTTTTTTGAGATTTTATTTATTTATTTGAGAGAGAGAGAGAGCACTTGAAAGAGAGAGTGAGCAAGTATGAATAGGGGGCAGAGGCAGAGGGAGAAGCAGGCTCCTCACTGAGCAGGGAGCCTGATGCAGGGCTTGATCCCAGGACCCTGGGATCATGACCTAAGCTGAAGGCAGATGCTTAACCAACTGAGCCACCCAGGCGCCCCTACACATGCCCTTCTTAATGTTTATACCAAATACCTTTTCCTCCATTATACATTTTGCTTGAAATAATCAAACCAAACATGGAAATATACTACTGTGGAACTTCCAATATTATGGGTAGTTAGAATAGGCAAGAAATTGTACAAAATTAAATAATTGCTTAGTAAATATTAATAATAGAAAAAATTGAATACTAATAATTTTCACAGGGTGTTCACATAGAAATAAGTTCAAACGGCAGTCATGTCTGCAGTCAGATCTGTACTTCAAATATTATGCTAAATTGAAATTAAGCAATTTTGAATTACTATACAAAATGTTTCCCATATCACTACTGTTTACTCTTATACCTCTTACATGGTTTCAGAATGGATATAGGTGAAACATTATCAATCTTCAAACATAAAAATTAATTTGTCAAATATCTTTTTAGGTTCAGGAAACTGACAAATTTTAATGAACAGAAGGCAATAGATAAAATAACATATTACTCCAACAAAATATAAAAAGGAGATGTTGTCCATGGCATTTATTGTGCATCCTACAATGACTTCAACTTTTCCTAATTGTTTTTCAATCAAATTTATTCAAACCTTTCAGGTGAGTTAATTTTCTCCTTCAAACCTGCTTCTAAGATCTCTAGACAGCCTACCATCTTTCCCCATCTTAGCTGCCTTTATACACAGGAATGAGTAGGCTTCTTGGAGAGACATTTTATAGGTAAAATAGGTTTAAATGAGATTGTAGGGAGACTGGGAAAAGATGGTTTTATTTGGCATGTGTTGGTGTTGAAGTAATTTCAAGGCAGAAAGCAGAAGGAAATCTAGCACTTTCAGAAATGGCAAAGGAGAAAGATTTCTGTAAATATGTGTAACTTGTCATGTAATTTTTTCTATTTTGTACACTTCACAAGGCTCTTAAATTTATACATGATTGTCTTTTTATGACTTTTGTTGCAGCCCAAAATAGTGTTCATTTTTAACTCAGTATATAACATCCTTGATAATTCTTTAGAGATGCATTGACTCAGTAGGAACCAGTTACCATTGGACACTAATAAGCACATAGCAGTCTTAAGCAAAGGAACATTAACACAGCAGCTTAGGAAATGTAAGGCAGCCGTGACTCATAATATATATGATTCGAGCTATTGATGCATAATGGGCATGAAAATGAAATCTGTGCCCTTGACTATCAAGAACAGACCCTGGCAAACTGCTTCACAACAGGCAATATATACGGAACAAAGACATGCTGTTGCTTTTTCTCCCACATATATGAAGAGTGGGAAGATGTTTAAGAAGCTGGAGGAAAGTAATGCTTGGAAATTACACATGGGACTACATGGCCCACTGTTAATTTACTTGTGACAGCTAAGAAAGGTGTTTTATTTTTTATTTTTATTTTTTTATAATTTTTATTCTGTTGTATTGGTCACCATACAGTACATTTCCAGTTTTCGATGCAATGTTCCATAATTCATTATTTGCATATAACATGCAGTGCTCCATGCAATATGTGCCCTCCTTAATACCCATCACCAGCTTATCCCAGTCCCCCACCCCCCTCCCCTCTGAAGCCCTCAGTTTGTTTCCCAGAGTCCATAGTCTCTCGTGGTTCATTTCCCCTTCTGTTTACCCCCCCTTCATTCTTCCCTTCCTTCTCCTACCAATCTTCCTATTTCTTATGTTCCATAAATGAGTGAAACCATATGATAGCTGTCTTTCTCAGCTTGACTTATTTCACTTAGCATAATCTCCTCTAGTCCCGTCCATGTTGCTGCAAATGTTGTGTAATCGTTCTTTCTGACAGCTGGTACATATATACAATGGAAGAAAGGTGTTTTAGATAAACAAAGCCCATGTGTAGATAAACTAAGCAATGGTCCTGGAATATTGTTGCCTACTTTCCTATCATGTTCCTCCTTTGCTAATACATGTCAAGCATGCAGAACAGTTCTTGGCACAGGGCAAGCATTTACTAAATATCTGTTACCCTGCTGTTGTTGCAGCTGCACCTGCTACCCTTACTGCTACTATTGTTACTACTACCACTGCTACAGGCTCAGAGTTTAGTAAGCTTTTGGGAGGAAAATACAGAATTTTCTCCAATACCACAAAGCAAAAAATAATCCACCTTTGAAATCAAGAGATCTAAATTAGGCTTCTATCTTTACCATTTACTTGTGTGCTTCTGGGAGAGTCAAATAACATCTGCAACTTGTCTTTCTTTGTCCTTAAAAATGAAGGTCTTCATAATGATATTTCACAGAATTATTATAATAAGGATGTTATGAAATTAAATGTAATATACAAATACTATCAGTTTTTAACACTCGGCCTAGAATGTTGCAGAACTGGGAATAAAAATGGCTTTTGCTATCTTTTATTGGGGCTCATTTTGATGTGATAGTTTCTAGATGATTAGCACCATGAGGGTAAATCACAGATTACAATATAGTTATTCTTCTCTCTCAAGCATTTACTTGAGACAGGCTTTGGGGAAAAAAAAGAAAAAAGCCCAAAGAAAGAAAGAAAGAAAGAAAGAAAGAAAGAAAGAAAGAAAACAAAAATCTGTCCTACCCTTCCCAAAATGTACTAACTACATATATGCTGCTTACGCTTTGGTTACCAGAACAAGGATGTGTTAGCAATATCAGATTTGGTTAAAATACTTCCCATCTCAGAGAATGAACTAATGAATCTTCTTGGAAGTAGAACTGATACAGAAACACAATTAGCAGCAATAACCTTTCTTTTATCCTCTCCTCATAGATTCTGTTTGGACATCTTTGCCTTGCACTTGGTAATTCCATCAGTCAATCCCTTAGGCAATATCCATTTGCCGCACACCTACGATATGCTCAAACACTATTTTAGAAACTGTGTGACAATAAAAGGAAAATTCCTCACTTTGAGGATCTTACAGCTCCATTAGTAAAGCAAGGTATATATTCACAAAAACAACCTGATACTTAAAATGAATTTTATTAATTGCATAGAGGGAAAAATGTTGATGTTGTCTAAACCAAAGCCAATAATATGAAGTGATGGAGGAGTGCAGATGAAGCAGAATAAATCACAAGCATTGTGAAAGCAAGTTTTGAAAATATCCAAAGATCTAAGTTTAAACCTAAAGCCTAAAGCACTATTTTTGAAAAGTCTGTCTTCTTTTCCTCTTGTCCTCTTGTTTCCTTTGACCATTTTACTTAAAAGACATCACCACTAGGCAACTGCTAGGATTGGATAAATAAATATAGTTGTATTGACTATATGAACCCAAAATGTTTTTCCCTACTTCTTGGACAATGTAATTTATGTGGGTGACCATTCCATGATGCCTGGCATTTGATATGCAGGTGGGACTCCCTCAGAGTTTATATTCTGACAACCAACATTAATATTCTCATTCCAGAAAGTGCACAGATAAGTGTATTCATGGAGTATAGACGATTCTATATAAATAGACTCTTTCTATGTGATTCTATAGCCAAACATCATGTTAGTATTAATAGTTGGTCATCTTTCCTTGTGATTTCTCCTTTCTGAGCATTTCTTGCCTTTTTTTCTTTTGTATCCATAAGATTCCCTTAGAATTTGCTGTCAGTAAATAATAATGTTCAAATACATTGAATGGGAAATAACTTATTCATTTACTCACTAGTGGCCAAGCATCTCACAGATAGAATGCAAGAGAGATTTTTTCTTGTCCTTACTGTTCTTTCTATACCACTGTGATTTCATACTTCCAGGAGTCATCTTTTGAGGTGCATGCCATCTTAGCTCACCCTTTCCACAATACTTGAAATTATCTACCAAACTTGAGATCACACTTCTATATTCAGTGAAGTATTTGTCAACCAACTCACCCTCTTTCTTTCACTACAACTTTTGGCTAATTTCGAAATCTGCGCTAGTAGGTCCTTGGCTCCTTTGATCTAAACACTTGACCTCTACTCCTCTTCAGTGCATTCTTCTACTGCCCTACAATACAGTATCATCATCTATAGCTACTTAACTGACTTCTGAAATTCTCAAAATGAAAAAACATTTAATTTCATGCCATCCTTCTAACAACTCTCTCATAAACTTTCCTAGTATTTTACCTCCCCAGAACACCCATTAGCACTAAATCTCTTCTTTGACTAATGTAGACCTCCAGTCCTTTGACCTAGTCCTTCATAAGACAGTTTGCGATTTAAATAATGCCAACTTAAACTAACTCAAGCATAAAAGGAAAACTTAATCTAAAATGCAGGCATATCTCACAGAATCAAATGAATGGTATGAATAAAGCCACACTTCAAAGGCATTAGAATCAGAAACTGCAAAGGCATCAAGGTCCCAAGTAGTATTTTCTTTATTTGTTCATCTCTGGCCTTTCTGTGTTTTTCTTTTCTTACTGGACATCAGCGTTCTCTGCTTTGCCATGTAGCAGTAGCAGAATCTGACTATAAATCTCCTTTATTTGCATTACCTCAATGCCAGCCTAACCCAAATTTAATGACTGTTTCTGAATTCCAGTTCATGGAAGAAACAAACTTACTTCTCAATAATCTGCTGTTAATTCACAGGCCGATGAAAACCACCAAGTATTGACCGTTGGGCTAATTAACTATGGCTGGGGATTGACTATACAGCCAGATAAATATGACTACTAAGTGCTAAAGAAATGTGGTTTTGTGAGGAATATAGACACAATATAAAATTACAGACCTTTTCTATTCTTCCAGTCTAGTAGCATTCCTCGTAGATTCATTTTTCTCATTTTACACTCAACATCCTGATCTCTCTTTAATAATATTCTAGGTTGCTCTATTATATTCATATCCTCTCTTCCCTGATAAGGTTTAACCCTGGCTCATTCAAAGTAATGGCTTTATCTACTTGTGCTTACTGGCTTTTGAGCACTATGGAAGAAAACGTACTCATATAAGTCTGCATTAATTAAAGGTATGTTTTTAATGACAGGCTGGTACTGAATACATTCCAATAGTCCTTTCACTGATCCCTAACAAAACTATTTCTAATTTCATGCTTTGGCTATTCCAAATTTCTATCCACATCTTAAACTATTCTAGCCCACCATTATCACCCATCACACCCTCTCCCCTTCAACACATACAGAGTTTCAGTATCTGACATTACTTCTAAATTTTCAGGAGAAACAGAGGTCATCATACAGCAACTCCTCAGTTCCCTTAATTTCCAAACTCATCTACGACTTGATCTCTGCTCTAGTCTTAGACTAGATTTTAATGACCAGTTATAGGTTAATTATGCCTAACTCCATATTCTAGCCTTCTTCTCTTCCTGAATTTA
>NC_048228.1:57996633-58014734 GCF_002007445.2 Ailuropoda melanoleuca | reverse complement strand
CAACTTTAGTATACTACGTGGCACATAAAAAGTGTGTGGTATCCTGGCACACAGCAGATGAGCCGTCAATATTTATTAAAATTTGACTAAGCTATGTTGATTGTATCTATAAACTAGGATATCTTCTTATGTTCTTTGATAAAATTCTAACTCTTTAGTGGTACCTGGGTGGCTTAATCAGTTAAGCATCTGCTTTTGGCTCAGGTCATGATCCCGGAGTCCCAGGATTCAGCCCCCCATCAGGTTCCCTACTCAGCAGAGAGTCTGCTTCTCCCTCTGCCCCTCCCCCTGCTCCTGCTCTTTCTCTCTCTCTCTCAAATAAATAAATAAAATCTAAAAAAAATTCTAACTCTTTGGCATCATAGCAAGACTATTTCTCAAATTGACCCTGTCTTCATTTAAACTTTGTGTATCTTTGCCGGTGCTAATGCTTTTAAGTTGCTTTTCCTCTCTCTTCCTCTTCAACTTTGTGAAGTCTTGTTGCAAGGCATGTACCAGCTACTCTGATAACCTTTGCTTTCTGCTGGAGGCACTTAAGTACGCCCTCCTCTATGTTCATGGCATCTGTTCTTACATTTATTATAGCATTTATCAACTTATATGGCAAAGATTTGTTTACCTGTCTCTCCCTACACTGTGAGTGCCATGAGAAAAAGAACTGTTTCTTATCTAAGTGAGCCCAGATCCCAGCTCACTGTCTGGCACAGAGTGGAAACCCAATTAATTATTCTGTTATGAATAATGACTCTTGCTCATTAGTTTCTCAGGAACAAAAGTCATATAATAGCCTGATTTTTATTTCCTTTGTAAATTGTAAAATGATGACAGTCCTAAAAAAACATATGTTGTGAGATTAGATAACAACAACAATAACCCTGGCTGAAATTGTGCCACATATGTATTAGCAAACACTAAACTTTGCCAATGTTTCGATATATCATCTTAATTAATTACAACACCCGCATTTTTACAATGCCAGTAGGGGACTCTTCTCACACTTTACTTCCTCACTGCAAATATATAAGCAAGGCAGACAACTATCTAAAGATAATTTCAATTCTATCATTAACTGTCTATGTTAATATAGTTTTTCCTCTAGGAATTCATATTTTAGGTAGGATTCCTAACTTTTCTCTTACCCAACTACAGAGCAACCCCTTCCTTGTGATATTATTTTGCTTCAGGTCCCTCATAATATGCCACTGGCAGGAAGAAATGGTCATCATTTCTTTCTTTCTTGGCCAGTCATAAGGTACACTCATGATTTGTGGTTCCCCCCCAACCACCCCCACCCCACTGCCGCTTTTCCCTTGAAATGTTTCCTCTAATTTGGAAAAGAGAGCAGGATGGAAGGAAAGATGCTCACTTAGCCCTAGCACCTGTTTTGTGGGTAAAGCTAAGGTTAGAGTCAAGGTTTAAGGTTTATATGAGAAAGGCTTCTCTTGCTTCTCTTGCTAATCCTTAGCAAAACTTCACAGTTTTCATTTGTTTTTATTACCTAACCCCTGTTTTGAGGTAAATTTTTGTACATACCCAAAACAGTCAAAAAGCCAACTAGTTAACCTTCTCAGCTTCATTGTCTAAAAAGAGATATTGATCCTCATAATAATTGTCGCTCCTCAGCCTCATCCATCTGAGTAAAGTGAGATGCTTCCCAAGCTCTGGCTAACTTGTTCCGGCTCTAATCTCATTTCCAGAAACAGCACATAGTAAGAGCATTTCCCCCCTTTTTCCATGAAGATGAAATGGACTAAATATCTGGTGAGAGATCACACTGAAATTTCACTGCAGAATATAAATCTAGAACCGGGCGCCATGACTATCAACTCAAATGGTCACAAAAAACAAAAACAAAAAATGAAACAAAGCAAAATACACTCTAGGTAAAAATAAATATCTCTATAAACAAAACTTGAAACATGTTGCAACAAACCTGAAATACACATGATTAATAAATGCTTTCTGAATGGATGAATAAATGTATAGATTGTGTTGGTTTTATGTTTTGGTAAAATCTTGGTTAAATCTATAGAGTAAATGGTCTCATCCCAAACCTGCTCAATCTTAAGGAATGTTCAGTTTGAGTATCCAAAAAACATGCATCCATCCAGGATAATATTACAATAATAATATTATTATTGTTGTATATGTATTATAATACAATAATATTATTATACAATAATAATATACAATCTGTATATCAGGTTAAATACTGGACACTATTATTTCCATGAGTCTATTCATCATTAATAATGTCAGCCTGAGGAAAAGTCCAGATGCACCACATCTCTTATTCCTCATGTAAAATTCTCAGTTACTAGGGCCTAATAGCAACTACAAAATGAAAATTTCTCCCTGGCCCCCAAATGTCTGCATGGAATTGTGGAGAAATAAATCAATGAACAGGCTTTTTCTTATTTCTTGCATCCACATCCACATAGGCATCTCAAAGAGCACTACATAAATAGGTAAATAAATAAAATTTAAAGTCTGTTTTCCACCTCCAAAGGAATCCAAATTCATTTGGAGGAAAAATGAATTAACACTGGAGAGTACTTGGGATGAGGAGTACTTGGAGGCACATAGGAGCATTTCTTTGTTCATTGTGATTGTGTTAACAAATAAAGACACTTAGCAGACTAAGACAAAATTCATGTACTCTTTTATAATGGATAAAGAATTCTGTTGCTTATTATTAAAAAGAAGAAGAAGAAGAAGAAGAAACCAGATTTACATTGATAATCTGTCCTTAGTATGCAAAACCTAGCTACTGAGGAGGGGGAGAAATCTCTTAAAGGAGTAGGAATTTACCTAAGCATTTCCTTTTAAGGAAAAAAAAAAAGCATATATGTACTTTATCAGAAGGCATGATAAAAGAAATATTCCAATTTCATGAACATTTAGAGTTATTTTTTTTAATCTCTCCATAGCAACTTGACCAAAAACAAAACAAAACAAAACAAAACAAAAAACACCTGCCCTGTTTTGAATCATGATTCCTTGTTCTGTGAAAGTGAGGTAAGAGAGCTTTAGCAAATCATGTGGAGATAGCTTTTTATCTGCAGGGATTGGGATGAAAGACCACCATAACAGCTCATTTTTATGAGCATACACGGTCTTTCAAGCAAGTACACGTTTTCATTTCCTTGCCTTCCAATTTGGATCATTTCACAGCACTCTAAGAGTTATCTGTGAAAGCCTTCCCTTGTCTAGAAATGGCTACCACTAATGCCATGAATAGGCCAATAGTCTCCTATAGCCTACAACAAACACCCTACCTCTAAGGAAAAGAATTGCCTCCAAGTAAGTGCAATGCTTTCCTTTTTATTCTTTTTTATATTTCCATCATCTGAGTAAAACTGTCCTTTAAAACACTTCAAACTTAATCGTTTGAAGGGAAACCTGAGCATTCAATCAGTAGAGATGGAGTTTCTTCCCCCCACAAAATTGTTTCCACCAGGGCATATTATGACTCTGAAACCTGTATCACTATAAAAAATTTTTTTAAAAATTTAAAAAAAGAAGATGAAGAAGAAAGAAGGAAAAAAAAAAAAGAATTTGCTGCTTACTCTGAGGTAAAATTCCTATCAATTTATTTCAAAATGGACCTGGGTGTCCCACAACAATACTACCTACAAGAGACCATTAAAAGTCTCAGGTTAAGTGACTGGTAATTTTTGGCTTTAATATACTAATATATATGCACATATTATGTAACCCAATGAATATTAGAAAGAATTTACTGAGGATAGTCAATACCTGCCATGCAATTAAAGGTACGTGTTGAAAATCTACATAGGAGGGAGGATTCTGGGAAGATGGAGGTGGTGGCTATGCAGTCTTTTAATCCCACCAAATCCCCACATGAAAACAGAGCACTTAGATGGCGAAACCAGTAAACCAGGACAGCATTTAAAATAAAATTAGAGGGAGCCTGGGTGGCTCAGTTGGTTAAGCTTCTGCCTGGGGCTCAGGTCACAATCTCAGGGTCCTGGGATCGAGTCCCACATTGGGCTCCCTGCTCCTCAGGGAGTCTGCTTCTTCCTCTCCCTCTGCCCCTCCCCCCTGCTTGTTCTCTCTCGCTCTCTTGCTCTCTCTCAAATAAATAAATAAAAATTTTAAAAATTTTTTTAAAAATAAAATAAAATTAGATGAGGAGCAAATGGGTGGCTCAGTAGGTTAAGCAGCTGCCTTCAGCTCAAGGCCTGCTCCTGGAGTCCCAAGATCCAGCCCCACGTGGTCTGGTCTGGCTCCCTGCTCAGCAGGGAGCCAGATGTGAGCCCCTCCCCCCCGCTTGTGCTCTCCCTCTCTTTCTCTGTCTCTCCCTCTTGCTTGCTCACTCTCTCTCTAATAAATAAATAAGATCTTTAAAAAAATAATAAATAAAATAAAATAATAAAATAAAAAGACTTGATGAATAGTTATTCCCATAAGCTCCAAAATGCATGGGGCAGAGACAAACTACCTACAACTTTAAAACTTCACAATATCTGCATCTCTACAGGAGGAAGAGGAAGAAAGCAACAGAGCAATATCTTCGGAGTCTAAGAATAGGACACTAAAACTGCCGACACATGTTTACTAGAAAGCAGAGAGCAATGTGGGAACAGCAGCTAAAAGTATAAGGAGTTTGTGAATGTCATCTCTCCCCTTCCAAGAAGTACTGGACAACCAGGAGCAGAGAACACCTGCTAACTCTCAGAACTGGACCACCAGAACTGGCCCTTCCAGGACAGGAACCCACACTGAAAAGAAATTGCTAGAAGGGAACAAAAACTGAACAGGAAAGAAGCAATAAAGAAAAAGATGGAAAAAGTCCAGATCGAATCACAGAAAGCACATTATCACTTTTTTAAACAACGTAAAAACAACAGAAGAGGGAGCTCTGTAAAGTTATATAAACTTTCCTAAACTCTGTCTTAGAAAAATTCATTTCATATAAACATGAGCAATATAAGTATCAAGGTCATATCCCACAGAAAGTTATCATAAGAAAAAGAATGAAAAAAAGCAGAATAATGTACTGCAGACAATAAAAGTCTGCCAAAAAATATGCCTACAAAACAGAACAAAACTGTAACCTACTATTTCAAAACTAGCTAAGAAACATTAAGAAAATGCTATAAAACATGAAAGAAAACAACATAAATCAGAACTAGAAAAGCTCAGAAACAATGTTCCATAACTCTGGATATAATTGCAAATAAGAAAAGAGAGAATTCCAAAAATGAGAAATAACATAAATAGGGAACAAATGCAGCAGATGATAGCTTCAGCAAAATAAAAAGTGAGAGAGAAAAACTTTAGAACTCAAGTAATGAAAGAAAAAAGGAATCAAGAGAAAGTTAAAAATATTGAAGACAGGCAAAAAAAGTTGAGCATATGGATAGTAGGAGAGGAAAGGAGATGAAACCAAAAGTAAGGAAACAGAACAAATACCAAATCCAGTAATTGCAGAAGAGTTTCCTTAAATAAAAGATGTAAAACTGCATACTGAAACTGTACATGGCATTACTGAGAAAATGAGCCATAACAACAAAGACATAGTCCAGTAAAATTAAGTGACTTTAAAAAGAAAGGAAGGGAGGGAGGGAGGGAGGGAGGAAACAATACTTTGGTTACCTAGAAAATAAAAGAAAAAGAGTACATGACTTATAAGGGAAAGAAAATGCAGTTAACATATTTAAGATATTCAAGAACAAGAAAAGTGTGAGCCAAGAATTATTTTTATCCAACAAAACAGATTTTCAAGTTCAAAGGGCTAAGGTAAATTCTTAGCAGTGTGCAATAATTCCAGGAATATTGTTCCCTTGAGGCCTTACTAAGGAATCTACTGGAGAACAACCTTCAGACAAGCAAAATGACTAGAGAGACACTGATGTAAGGGCTGGTAGTGCATAGATACAAAGTTACCTGTGGCACTAAGACTAAATGAGGGACAGGAGCAGAGAATATGGTATGAAATGGCTACATTCTCAGACAATATCCCTTAAAAATGGAAAATAACACAGAGAGCAAAAGCAAAACAATGCTAATAGTTCAGTAATCATTGATGGTAGTATTAGTATTGTTACTTTAAGACTATCACATGTGCAGCAGTAGATAGAAAAAATGAGCAATTACGAGACTTTCTATTATTTTCCATGCCCTTAAAAACCAGTGGTGTTCTCAGTGATAAAGATGTAGACCCAATTTTAAAAAGAGGTTAAGCAAGAGCCCTGAAGTCTGGAATTTGAGTTGTAAGTAACACTCTGAACTTAGGTGAGTTGTACAAGAGAGAAAAATAGAACAGAAGGAAGTAAGGCAGAATATGGAGGATTAGTACTGGAAATAGGAAGGTATAAGAAGATGACTCTTAAGAAGATATGGAATGATGTAAGGGGATGAGCCATGTCATATCTGGGAACAGAGCAATCTCGGGCAAAGAGAACAACAGGTAAAACCACTCTGAAGCTCAATGTTAGGCACATTTGCTTCTGTCTGTAATTCCCATTCTCCTTTAGCATAGGAAATTATTTCAATTTTTTTTTAAAAATTCATAAATCAAGACCTCAAATCTGAAAATATAAAAGTTTAGAAACAGGTATCTTTACATGGAAAAGATTCACTATTAGAATGTGGTTTGTGAGATAGTTGGAAAAACCTGTCCAGAGGGTAATGGAAATTTTTCCTTTCCATTCTTTCTTTCGCCCCTTCTACTCCAGAAGGAAAATTCTAACAGTCTTTGTCTTTTCCCTTGGTGTTCAGTGGATATTAGGGGAGACAATGTGAAGTGAGTATAATGGACTCTGGAACTAGGGCCCCAACTGTGTCCCCTATTATTTTTATGACTTTGGACAGTATGCCTAAAGACACTGTACCTCAATTTCTTCATCATGCACTACAGAAAATAATAGCATTTACCTTATAGAGCTCTCATAAGGACGACATGAAATGCCACATGCAGAGAACTTAGAATGGCTTATGTGAGACCAAAATAAATAATACCTATTATTACCATAGTTGATGGATCATCACCAGATAGAGAAACTTCTATCCCAGTGCAATGTGAGTCAGAAGATATGAGATCACATCCCAGCTCCAAAAGGTACCAGGCTTTCCCTTCAGTCGAGTTTCTTAACCTTGAGGAAATGGCTTCTTTCACTTATAAAATATGGATTACAACTACATGCTAAAACTAATATGAAGATTCAGTACATTGTTGTTGAATCTGGTTATTTATCTATCTATATGTTATCTTAAATGCTTCCAAAATAAATATTAAATATACATACAGTCTCCACCATAAAAATAAATCCTAACGTTTCCTTCCCCTATGTTCTGAAAAATATTAGATGGCAATTTTCTGCCAAAAATTAAAATTCTGAGTGTGCTCGACTTGGCAGTATATGTTGGAATGAAAATTGGAGCAACCCAGTGAAGGCTTTGCACAAGAATGACATGCAAATTTATCAAGTGTTCCTTGTTTTTAAAACTCATTGAACTGTACACTTACAATGGGGAAATTTTATGTTGTGCAAATTATATCTCAGCAAACCTGTTTTAAAAAACGTTTTAAGTTACTAGAACCTAAGGAAAACTTTCTTTTTTGTTGATTTGCCAGAAGAAGGATTTTTCCTGGGCCTATTACCTACTCCCCCAAATTTCCACAATTTCTCAAGGATGCTATGCATGTGATTATGGGCATATTTTCTTCTTCAAGACTCCACTCCAGGCTGGCTCACATAGTGAAGGTCTGTGTTTAGTCCAAAGCGCGGTCGTCTGTTATACATACAAGAGCAGTACGGATGCAATCTTGAGTGGCTGTTTGGCTGACCATATGCAGGGGGAGATGGAAATAAATCTTCCTTTCCTGTTGCCTTCCTGCGCTGCACATAAGGATGGAAGGCAGATTCCACCTACTATCCTTCTTATTGGTGTAAGGATGTTAAAATATACTTTAAGGTTTACCAAATTAAAATTATTTCTTACATTTTAAAGCTCACTGCCATCATTTGGAGAAAAAAAAATGAGCACCTGAGTCCACTTTTATGAAGAGAAAATTAAGTACAGAATCTTCAGATAAATTTGTTAAGCTTAGTAAAAATAGTTCTCATTTTGAACAGTATGTCAGTTATTCTGGTTTAATTAAATAACACCAGCCCCCCCGAAAACACTGCTCAAATTTCAGCTACCAGCTTGTATTAACTGAGCGACTGCATAAAGAACAGCCGGTGGTTCTCTCTTTGTTCCACAGATCACTACGTAAATAACAGATGCAAATCATGGCCAGGGACAAATCATGTCACCTGTTTCAAAGTCTGTTAGTGATTGGTCACTGCATACCAGCTACTCATGCAGAGACAACAAAACATGCAGTTGTGTTGCCTCCGTACCTCCCAGGGGTAGAGAGATACAAAAGGCAAAATAACCTAGAACATTAAAAGCCCTAATATTGGTGAACAATACTCCAGGTCACTAGAGTACTTGCATGAAATGTGAAAACTGTCTATTTATCACCTCAAGCGACTTGATGAAGCCAGCTTTTGGACCAAGGAGGTATTTCAACTTTTAAAGCTTTTTATCTTAGACAGACTTTTGGACAGACTCCTGGTTACAGCAATAACAGTCATGTTATTCTTTCACTGAGTCTGAGAAGATGTATGACATAAAGCATGCAACTGAGGCTGTTCGAGCATCATGGCAGGAAGCAAAATGTGTGCAATATGGTAGAAACTTCTACCTCACTGTGAAAATAACTTTGCCAGATTTGAACTGTACATAAATGAAATTTTAGATGGAAGAGCTGACCGTGGAAACGTCGACAGTGCTGCTAACAGACTATGCACACACAGCCAGAGGAACACAGTGAAGGTGAGCCTACTGGCATCAGTGAGGAGGGTGCTTGTCAAGAAGGGGATAGAGATGCCCCAGAGGAAGCGATGCTGGCAAAAAAAGTTCACGCTAAAGAAACTCTCGAGGATATTGCACGACATTGACAAAGCTGATCTAAACTTAGAAAAGGTAGTATAATAATTACCAAGCCATTAAAAAATACTCTTTAAGTTATTCAACAAAAAGCAAGTGCTGTTTAAATTGCTCTTGATAAGATTTTGGCAAAAAAAAAAAATTTCTGTTTCTAATTTTTAAATAACAGTGCACTAAATAGTTTTAATATTTTGTTCATTTCTCTATAGATTTATAACCAAATCAGAGAGTTTTTTTATATTTTTGCAAAAAAAATTAAAGGTTATGAAAAAATGATAATTTTCCACATTGTTTTAGAATCACTTTCCAGTTTCAGCTTGTACAATCATTTTTTATGGTTTGCACTGCTGTGCAAAGCAAGGACCACCTGCATACCTTTCATGTACATGATAGTCTGAAGCAGATATCTGTATTCAAGATTAATATCATCTACAAAGCTAACTGATGTGTCTTCAAGATATTGGAGCATTTTTGGGTGCCTGGGTGGCTCAGTCAGTTAAGCAGTCGGTTCTTGATTTCAGCTCAAGTCATGATCTCAGGGTTGTGAGACTGAGCCCCAGGGCCAGCTCTGAGTGCTGGGTGTGGAGCCTCCCTCTCCCTCTGCTCCCCCCACCTCCACTAGCACTTGCTCTCTCAAAAAAAAAAAAAGATACTGGAATATTTTGCTCAATTTTGGATGACTAGGAAAATAATTATTACAGAAGTTATTATTATACAAAATATTACAAAAATTATTACAAAATAATTATTACAAAATATTATTTAAAAAATTACGAACTAACATGGAAATAGGTTTCTCTGCTGAAGGAATCATGGGCTTTGCTCTAAATTTCACCAAAGATGATTAACTAAATAAGCTTTTCCAGATTTCACTGTGGGGCCTTTGATCTGCACTTTGTGCTTCCTGCCACACAGGAAACTTGATAGGGCCTCACGTTTTTTTTCTTCTCACCCGGAGGTTCTAAATTAACTACCGTAATGCGTAATGCGTCAGTGTGAATTCATTCTGTTTCTAAAGACTATTTACCTGCCAAGTTTATTCCCATTCAGTTTATTAAGAACAACCCTCTCCAGGAACATCCCATATTTTCTTTGATATTAAAATTCTAAAATATTCTTTTTTTTTTTTAAGATTACTCATTTATTTATTAGAGGGAGAGCATGGGCAGGGGGAGAGGTAGATGGAAGAGGGAGACTTCCTGGCTGAGCAGGGAACCTGAATCGGGGCTCGATCCCAGGACTCTGGGATCACTGTTGAGCAGAAGGCAGACACTTAACTGACTGAGCCACCCAGGTGCCCCTAAATTCTAAAATATTCTGATGAACGTGGTGACTAGATATGTTCCTACTACACAGGAACAAAAAAAGGGGGGTGGTTAGCAGGCTTTAAACTAATTCAGGAGGCTTTTTAAGTAGACTCAAGGAAGAATTTGAAAACAGTATTTTAAACATTGGAGAAATTTATGAAAGAAATACCGCTGGAAATATTTAAAGAAACATTTCCCGAAATATTTTCATTTGTTGACCAATGAGTTTGCAAGTATCAATTCTGCATCAAAAGTCTTGCTTAGAAACTTCTTGTTATGTTAACCTCTGTTAAAAGATAAACTGAGGCACATTAAAATTTTCAAGCGTACACGGATGACAACTCGTCAGCGCCGAACCACAAGCCTTTAAGAGCACTCGCAAACAGGACAGGAACTGGGGGACAGGTTAGTACAGAAAAGACACAGAAGCAGAGCAAGGAAACTGATTGGCTATGGCTTGAGCAGCTGCCTTCTGTGGGAAAGTCTATTTGCCTGGCATTGGTTGTTCTCAAAGTTTCATTTTCTCAGACCAAAGCACATTGACTCCAGCTCAGGTTTTGGTTTGCTTAGGTAGGCTGCCAATGTGGCCTCGGAGCTACTCTGGTATAATGGCCTCCTTGTTTAGTTATTTTAACAGCACTCACTCCTAAAAACCAATAAATTAATAGTTCAAGTGCAATGAATTTAAGGTAGAATCTCGCAATAACATTTTAAATTTTAATCACCTTTTACAAGGCAAGCATTCTGGTTTTATGTCCTTACATTAACTAAAAATGGCTTGCTCATTTCCACAGCTAAAGGTGGAGAGCACCAAAATTAACAAGTGTATATTCCCATGGGGTCAAATTAGGGCCAGGGAGATCACTTCTTTAATCTCTTAAAGTCACTTAAAATTGTGTCAGAGGGGCACTGTCTTTTAAGCCTGACTCTGAAGCAGGGCCTGAGTGTTCAGAAACTAAGCAGTCGACCGTTACTAATACAAATCAGTTAAAATAATAATCAAAAGTGAAAAATATGTATTACCTCTGTGTGTGTGTGCCTGTGTGTTTGGGTAGTACGGTTTCAAACAATTACGTAACTGAATTACTCAGTGTTTGTGTTACTGTGTTGTTCCTGTTGCTCCTCTATTCTATGAAGTATCAGAGAATAAATAGGTTGAAAATTGTTTTCTTTAGTGATGCTGGAAAAAGTGGATGGGAAGTAAAAAAAAAAAAAAATCTGGAAATATGTGGCTTTGCTCCATAACAGAAAATGAAAATAATGCATATGTTCTTAAAGAAACAAATTACGTGTGACCTGACTTAATTTATTGGTTCTTTTATTTCCCAACCAATGTCTACATAGAGATTCCTAACTTGAAATCTAAAGATGGAGAAAAATCATTTTTATTGTGTATCTATTTATACCCTGCCAGCCTCCAAAAGGAACTGAGACAACTATTTTTTAAATTAATCTCTATACCAAGGTATCACTACAATGTGAACCAAGGTCCGAATGAACCTATTTGAACCAATTCAAACTAAGGTCTAATAAATACTTTCCATTAATGAGGTAGTAAGTAATAGCATCATATCCTTCACTAACATTATTAATTAAATTTATAAAGCAAACTCCTGACTCTGAGATTTTGTGTACACCAGAATCCCTAGTGACACAACACGCATATTAAATGAGAATCTCTAGAAATAGGGCTGGGCGTATGTATTTTACTAAAACTTCACAGAGTTGATTTGTATGCGTTCTGAAAGATGCTACGCAAGGTAACAATGAAGTAAATGGCATAGGTTCAACCTCAAGAAGTTTGAAATTTTGTTGGAGAAAGATTTAAAAATATTTTTAAAAATTAAATAGGACCATATAAATGTACTATATTCACTCATTAGGAGATAAATTTTAAATTTAAAAATAACAACTATTTGTTATGCTTATTTCCAATAACTCTTCCCCGATTACGAAGAAATGTATAAATAGATTAAAATAAACCAATGAACAAGTAAAAATAGCACTGGAGTTAAGGAAAGTTAATGCACTGTCCTTCAGTATTTCCCTAAATACTATGTGGTGGGTTGGTTTGCTTGGAAGATTTTTCTCCCTTAACATTATATTATCATATCAAGAAAATTTCCTTTGGTATAAAAAGTTAATTTGAAGAGATACAGGCACCTCTGTGTTTGTTACCGCATTATTTACAATAGCTAAAATATGGAAGCAACCTAACTGCCCATCAACAAACGAATAGGGAAGATGTGAAAATGAAAAAATAATGGACCATTAAAAAGAATGAAATCTTGCCATTTATGATAACATAGTTGGACCTAGCACGTATTATGATGAGTGAAATAAGTCAGGCAGAGAAAGGCAAATGCCATGTGATATCACTTATACATGCAATTAAAAAAAAAAACAAGTACATAAATGAAAAAAGAAAGACTCATAAATACAGAAAACAAACTGGTAGTTGCGGGGCTGGAGGAATAGGTGAAATAGGCGAAGGGGATTAAAAGGCACAAACTTTCAGTTATAAAATAAGTAAGTCATGGGGATGAAAAGTACAGCATAGGGAATATAGTTGATAAATAGTATTGCAATAACTTTGTACAATGACAGACGGTAACCACACTCATGCTGGTGAGCATTTTGCAATGTATGTAATTGTCACATCACCATGCTGTACACCTGAAGCTAATATTATGTTAACTAAACTTCAATTAAAAATGTAAAATTTAAAAACAAATAAATTTTAAAAAAGAGAATTTCCTTTGGCATTAGTCTTCAAAAACATCGTAAACAAGGCATTTGTCCATCATGATTTACTGAACAATTTTTATATTATTATTCATTTAAATTTCTAAGTTCTGCTGTTTTAAATAACACCATGATAAAAAATAACACTATTATAAATATTTTAATGAATATTTGTACATATCTGATTATTTCCTCATAATCCTTTTTGAATGAAACTGAAACAACAAAATGAAAACATCAAGGCACTCACGATATACTGCCAAATTGTGTTTTAAATATTTTGCCAATTTGCACTCACATTAGCAGTGCTTGAGAATGCCAACACTGATTATTATCTTTTCATATCAGTGACAATTTGAAAGAAGGGCATGGTATTTGAGTGATGTTTTAGTTTGCAATTCTTCCTTACCAATGAGGATTAATCCTCTTCTCCTAGATTCTTTGGCTAAAAAATATTCTTATATTCATTAGCAAGAGTAAATCTAAAGGAAAACATTAAGGAAACTCTATCAAGATTATAAAGAGTATTTGAGTTTGGCAAAGTTTAGAACACAGCTGATATACATAGATTTGTTTTTGCTCCGAATCAAAACCAAACAGAACATAAAATTTTAGGTCATATGTTTGGTATTTGGCAGGTTAAAAGAAATGTATACATTAATTCCCATAAAACATTAAGTCTCTTCAATTGGTTAGAGAGACATTTCAGACTTTTAAAATTTATGCAGCACCTACAACAGAATATTTTAATTAGTCAAGCCTAAGTGACACAGAAACATATGGACCTGGCAGTAATCTGGTTGCAGAATGATTGAGCAGTTGTGGGTGAAACAAGTTAAAGAGGATAATCAACATTAATGTTAATTTTTTTTTTTGGCATTAATGGCTCCTTAGTTCAAAGCTTCACAGCTTCCAGGTGTCCATCCAGATGCCACACATTAAAATGGTCCTTAGGTGCACACTGAGTCACTCATGCAGGGCACAGAATAGCAACCAGCATGGAAAATTATTCTCAGAATGAAGGCACTGATGGGACTTGCTTCGATTTCCACAACTTTGACACTCATAAGGATTAGCCCCTGTTCTAACTTCAGAATTTAAAAAAATTTCAAAATCCATTAAATATGATAAAATCTTTTTTTGAAAAAAAAATACACTTTTGTACTTGTATTCCACAATCTTTGCCAAACCCACAGACTGATCCTATAAATACTGCAACAATAACGTAGCACATTATTACGTGCACACACACATACACACACAGACCATAAAACAAATCACACCTCCTCGTCCCTGAAAACTATAAGCATAAAGCACCTTATACTAAGCTGACTGGGTTTTAGCACTGTCCTAAACAGACCAGAATTGAAAGCAGGATTCAAATGTAGGTCAAAATGGAAGAATTTGAGCTGATTGGCTTGAACAGCCTCACTGTACAAACATTAGAGTTCTTCCATTATCATCAAACACAGTGACTATTTCAATGCATACCCAACGCTACATGAAATAATGGTAAACATAAGACGAAATTTTAAAAAATTAGCAGCTCCAGTAAGCAGAATTGATCTAACGCTTTGGGGCTTGAAGGTGTCAACTAATAGAGTATAACTCAGTCTAAATATCTTAGAAATGGCCTATTTCTGACCAATTTGCAAAGCGAGTGATGAGTAATGAATGGGAACTACAGGTAAAAAACTTTAAAAAAAAAACCATACAAGAGAAATTCAGACTAAAAATATGCATGCATTAAGAAACTTGTCAGACAAAAAAGAAATGTTGGCCAGGATGTGGAACAAGGGAACCCTTGTGCACTGTTGCTGAGAATGTGAATTGGCATAGCTACTACAGAAAATTGTATGGAAGTTTCTCAAAAAAGTAAAAATAGAACTACCATACGATCCAACAATTCCACTTTCAGTGATTTATCCAAAGGAAATGAAAATACTAACTTAAGGGTGCCTGGGTGGTTCAGTCGGTTAAGCATCTGCCTTGGGCTCAGGCCATGATCTCAGGGTCCTGTGTCAGACTCCCTGCTCAGTGGGGGAGTCTGCTTCTCTCTCTGCCCCTCCCTCCCACCCACTCATGTGTGTGCTCTCTCGCTCTTGCTCTCTCTCAAATAAATAAAATCTTTAGGGGGAAAAAAGGAAATACTAACTTAAAAAGATATCTGCCTCTCCATGTTCATTGCAGCATTATTTACAATAGCCAAGACATGGAAACAGCCTAAGTGTCCACTGATGAATGAATGGATAAAAAAAATATGGTATAAATACACAATGGAATATAATTCATCCACAAAAAAGAACGAAATCTTGTCATTTGCAACAACATGGATGGATCTTGAGGGCATTTTGCTAATGAAATAAGTCAGACAGGGTGTTATGCTAATGAAATAATAAGACAAATGCTGCATCACTTCATTTATATGTGGAATCTGAAAACAAAAACAAAAGCAAACAACAACAACAACAACAAAATGCTTGTGGGTATAGATTGGTGGTTGCCTGAGATGGGAGATGGCTGGTGGGAGAAATGGGTGAAAAAGGTGAAAAGGTACAAACTTCCAGTTACAAAATACACAAGTCATAGGGATACAATATACAACATGATGACTATAGGTAATAATACTATATTGCATATTTGAAAGGTGCACACTAGAAAGTTCCCATCACAAGAAAAACATTTTGCAATCATACAAGGTAACAATGTTAACTAGGCTCACTGTGATGATTATTTTGTAATATATGCAAATAACAAATCCTTATGTTGTACACCTGAAACTAATATATGTCAATTATACCTCAAAAATAGTAATAAAAGAATTCATGGAGAAGTAGCAAAAGGATTAAATGCGTATGCAGGGAGAATTGGAACCTCCCCCAGATGTACAGCTTGAGGAGAAAGAAGGGTTAGAGAAAAGGGCAGTGTTCTAGACCTACCACATCAACTTAGGACTCCAGTACCAGGGCTGGACTATTTAGGAGCACAGTGTCCATGTTATAGGCTAGTTCTTTTTTTTTTTTTTAAGATTTTATTTTTAAACAGTCTCCCCACCCAACGTGGGGCTTGAACTCACAACCCCAAGGTCAAGGGCAGCACACTCCTCTGACTGAGCCAGCCAGGCAGCACAGTTCTTTTATTATTTAACCACATATCTATTATTCTAAGTCATAAAAGGAATCAAAATGACTTTGAAGCCAATATTGAGTTTACTTTTTTTGAGTGAATTTACTTTCTTTTTACATCACTCCCTCTTTATTGTATAAAGAATCTCTTACATTAGTCTATGCCATCATATTTTCACCTACAGGTTATACAGGGCACACTAAGCATATTGAAATAATAGTGTATGCATTCTATCTCAAAGACAGCAGCTATATCCACACCTGGGTTAAGTCTCTTGGGTTAAATTAGCCAGACTTGCAGCCACTAGAACTTCAGAGAGACTTGCAATAGAAAATAGCTGGCATCTAATAAGCTCCTTTGTAAATTTACCTTACTTAAAGGGATGGCCAAAGGCTCATCTATTATCACATTTGTCCGCCCAGTAATATAGAGCCCTACTGTCCCCATTAAACCTTGAGGGACACTGTTAAATGGCCCCCCTCAGGTTGCACTGTTATTGGAGTGAGTCACCAATGACGAACTAAAAGCTGGCGTCCTGCCTCCTACACTCGTGGCTTTTGGACACACTTATGCTTTGTAGATAGATTATCGGTATGCTTCATTTACTGCTGCAAACACATTGTTTTTGTTAAAATTGCATTTCATTGTAGGGGAAAAAACACATTTAAAGGAAAAATTTTAAGATTATTTTTGCTTATGATTTACTTATAACCATGAGAAAAATGTGCTTCTTAAAAACCAAAATGTTAAAAACATTGAAGTTGAGATTGGCACTGGTTACGATGTATATAATCCTAAATAACTTTTTCATTTTTTACATTTGGCCATCAGAGCAAAAGCACTTCAAATTCAAACATTGACTATTTCTTGTTTTAACAACATATAGTAGATACAATTAACATAGAGTATGTCTACATATTTAACCGTTTACAGTTTGATCAGATTTGACATTTGTATCTACCTGTGAATTCATCACAATAATCAAAGAAATTAATGTATCTACCACCCCCAAAAGTTTCCTGTGTACTTTTGTAATGCCCCACTGCCATTCCTGATCCCATTCCTACTTCCAGCCAACCACTGACTTATTTTATGTCATTACAGATTAGTTTCAATTTTATAGAATTTTGTAGAAATGAAATAATATAGCATGAACTCTTTTATATGGCTTTATTCTGCATAATTATGTTGAGACTTATCCATATATTTGCATGTATCAATAATTCATATTTTTATTGTTGAGTATATTCCATTATACATAAATATCACAACTTATTCAAGGATTCATTTTCTGATAAACATTTGGGTTGTTTCCAGGTTTTTGGCTATTACCAGTAAAGTTTCTGTAAACATTCTTGTACATGTGTTTGAATGGATACATGCCTTCATTTATTCTGAGTAAATATCTAGGAATGACATGACTGGATCATATGATAGGGACATGTTTAACTTCCAGAAAGTGCCAAGTTGTATTTCAGGGTGTCTGTACCATTTTACATTCCCACCAACAGTGGATGAGAGTTACTATTCCTCTATATCCTTTCCAACATTTGATCTATCTTTTTAATTTTAGCCATTCTAGTAATTTTTTGGTAGTCTCTCATTGTGATTTTAATTCACGTCTCTGTTGACTAATGATATTAAACATCTTTTCATGTGATTGTTTACTATTTACATATCTTCTTTTTTGAAGTGTGTATTCAAACCTTTAGCCCATATTTTTATTGGGTTGCTATTACCTTATTGAGTTTGGGAACTCCTTACATAATCTGGACACAGACCTTTGTCAGATAGATACATAATTGGCAAGTATTTTCTATGAGTCTATGGCTTGCCTTTTCAGTCTCCTAACAGTGTCTTTCAAAGAGTAGACATTTTCAGTTTTGATGAAGTTCAATTTATCAATTTTTATTGCTGTGTATTGTTATATGGTATCTAAGAAATCTTAGACTAAAA
>NC_048228.1:57973308-57996473 GCF_002007445.2 Ailuropoda melanoleuca | reverse complement strand
GGAGGAGCCTGATGTGGGGCTCGATCCCATAACGCCGGGATCACGCCCTGAGCCGAAGGCAGACGCTTAACGACTGTGCTACCCAGGAGCCCCTAGTTTTAGGTTCTACATTAAGATGTATAATCCAATTCTGGTCAATTTTTGTCTATAGTGTGAGGTATGAAGTGTGTTACTTCATTTCACATATAGATATGCGAGTGTTTCAGAATCACTTGTTGGAAACTCTATCACATCCGTGGAATTGCTTTTTTATCTCTGTCAATAATCAGTTGTCTGTATATGTATATTTCTGGAATCTCTTCTCTGTTCTATTGATCTACCTGCTTGTCTTTATGCCAATCTCACACTGTCTTGATTAATGTACCTTTATAATGAGCCCTGAAATCGAAGAGTGTTATTCCTTCAGCTTCAAGATCTGTTTTCAAAGTTGTTTTGGCATGTCACATGCTTGCATTCTGATATGATTTTAAAATCAACTTATCAATTTTTACCCCCCTAATAACGACTTCTGGGATTTTTACTGAGCTTGTGTTAAATCTAAAGATCAATTTAACCTATGAACAGGGTATGTATCTCTTTTTATATAGGTTTTTACTGAGTTTTCTCAGCAATAGCTTATAGTTTTCAATGCACATAGATTCCATGTCTTTTGTCAGATTTATCACTAAGTATTTGTTTTTTATGCTACGGTAAATGGCATTATTTTATCATTTCAGTTTCTAATTGTTCATTCTAGTATGTGGATACAATTGATTTTTGTATATTGATCTCATATCCTGCAACCTTGTAAACTCAATTATCAGTTCTAGCTCCTTGTATAGTCCATTAGCTTTTTTATATATACAACCGTAGCATCTGCAGATAAAGACAGTTTTTATTTCTTTCTTTCCAATATAGGTGTTTTTTCATCCTTTTACGTGAATGACTGTACAATGTTGAATAGAAGCAGTGAGATCAGAAATACCTGTCTTTCTTAAGCTTAGGAGGGAAACACTCAGTCTTCTACCCTTAAGTATGATTTTAGCTGTAGGCTTCTCATTGCTGCCTTTTACCAGGCGTAGGCAGTTTCCTTCATTTCTGGTTTACTCAGTGTTTTTGCTGGAAATAGATGTTACATTTTGTCAAATATTATTCTGCATCTATTGAGGTGATAATAGGTTTTTCTCTTTTATTGATCTGTTAAGTTATACTGATTGATTATTTTAAATATTAAAATGAGCTAGCCTTTCAGGGATAAATTCCACTTGGTCATCAGTTAACATCCTTTCATATATTATTGGATTTTATTTCCTAAAATTTTGATTAGAATATTTGCATCTGTGTGCTGATGTATACTGTTCCATAGTTTACCTTTTCCTGTAATATCTTTTTATGATTTTGGTATAAGAACTTCAAGAACACCATAGTAGCTGGAGCTGAGCTCACATACTTAGTGGTGGCCTCAATTATGTGTAAAATGTTAACTTTTACTCTGAGAAAGATGGGAATCCACTGTGGGGTTTTGAGAAGAAAAGTACATGATCTGCCATGTGTTTTAAAACATTCATTCTACAGCTCTTGGGAAGATATACTATGGAGGAAGTGATTATATATATATACACAGATAAGTAGAGAGTTTATTATCTAGGTGAGAGATGATGGGGCTTGAACTCAGGTGGTTACAATGGATGAGTAAAACATAGTCAGATTCTGGTTAAATGTTTGAAGTAGAACTGATAACGTTTGTGGAGAGAATGTAGGGTAGAAGAAAAACACAGAGACAAAGGTGGCAGTCATTGCTTGTAACTTAGTGGTTTAAATAGAGTAGCCACCATTAACTGTCTGGGAAATATGCAGAAAGAGCAGATTGTGACATGTTATAATTGAGATTCCTTTTCAATAATCAATTGGAGATGCTGAATACACCATTAGTTATAAGAATCTGGAGTTCAGAATCTAGATCTAATCCAAGCCATACATATGAATTTAGCCTGTACATGGTATTTAAAACGACAAAATAGTATGAGATGTGAGTATAGAGAAAAGTGAAATTCTGAAAATCTGTCCCTGATGTTTACAAGAGTCCAACCACATTGTGAGAGTTGTGCATATGTTATTTTGTAACCAGAACAGTATTTTAAAATGTAGCTTGAGATTTAATGCTACATAAAAGCTGACTTGGAAGATCCCAAAGACACAAGTTGACACATTTTAGATATTTTTTTCATCAGGAATTATTCTTATTCGCAGTTGCACTGTGTATGTGTCATGTATTACATTTAGATTTTGGACACTTGGCAGTGATGTTGGCTGAATAAAAAGAGTGAGGGTTTTGTTAACTTATGATCAAGATATTTCTGATTAAATGTGATCCTTTAAAGTGGAGATCTTTCCTTTTTGCTAGTTAAGATGGTAATTGTGTTATCCATGTTGTCATTACCAGTGACATGATAGGTCACTGATCAAGACAAATAAATGTGGCAGATAAAATGAAAATGGAAATATCATTCAATTCAAATAAATATTCTCTAATTTATATCCAAGTGCAATAACAATACCTACTGTGGTGAGCAAGTCTCTTTACATCATAATGAAATATAGACAACAGATTTTTCAAGTTTTGGGCAGTTGCTTGTTGCTCAGTCAATTGCTCAGAGAAAAGAAAAAACTCCACCATGCTCAGTTTGTCTCAAACACGCCCAACTGAGGAAAGGCTTCCTTTTCTTTCTTTTTTTTTTTTTTCCTAACTTGACCTGAATTCCAACATTCACCAAAATATTGCGTAATTTCAGAAGAGCAACCTTTACAGTATTGACTACATAAATGAGGACACTGGAAGAGTTATTTAGAAGTAGATAAGTTAATATTTTATAGTACCTGGGTACTAATTTTCAAAATGTAAAGTGATAATAGGTATTAGTCAGAGATAACTACAGAAAAAATATATTGACAGCGACAAGCTCTACTTCACTACATTTGCATTATTTTTCCAGGTCAGTGGCTCTCAAAGTGTTTCTCTTCCCTCAACAGGACTGGCAAATTCTTAGAAGTAGACAGTCTTAACTACCCCACACCTACTAGATCAGTAACTCTGGGGCCAGGGCCCAGCAATCTGTGTTTTCATAAGCCCTTTACACGACTTTGGTTTACATTAAAGTTTGAGAACCATGGATCTAGATCAACCATGTAAGAAGAATAAGGAGAAGGAAAAAAAGAATAGCATCCAACATTAATGAAAACCTTACATGTACTAGGTAGTGCATTTGGTACTTCACACATATTTTTTATTTTATCCTCACTTCCCAAGGTAGTGATCATTATCCCAATTTTACAGTGAGGAAATTAAGTCTCACAGAAGTTAAAATAAAAACTTGTAATTGTTTCACTATTCAAAAAATGGTGAGGTGTTTTTCATTCTAAAGTTCTTTAACTTTCAGGAGGAAAAAATGATAGATGAGCTTCAAATCTCTAAAATATAGGAAAGCAGAAGCATTTGCTGATGCTAATAAGCTCTCAGAAGAATTTTTCTGGGCTGTTAAATTTTTGTAATCAAGAGTCAACTTAATGATACACCATTGTGAAAGACTGTACAGAAATTAAGAATGAAACTGCTATATTCTACAAAAAATAGAAGTCAATAGTAATAATATTTGCTTAACATAATCATCTTCTTTCTTAGTGAAAGGTAAAAGAATAAAGGGAAGTGAGAATACACAACAAATACGTTAGGTAAAAGGTTAAGCTTTTTTGGGGGGGTCAAACATAGCAGGTGCAGATTAACCGTTCCTTTAAAAAGGTGCATAAAGACTACAGAAGACTACACCATGAAGAACACTCACTTGGAAGAGGAACAAAGAAAATGGGGACACAGAATGCCCACTGCATCTCAAAATGCCACACACATTCAAAAATCATTTTTGCTCTAATCTATCAATGTCACTTTTCATTTGACCCTCAGTAAAATGTAGGACATAATCCCTTTCAAAAACACAATCCTTTTCTAAATTTTCTGCCTCTATTTCCTGATATTCCATAGCCAACTCCCCCTGGATGAAGCAGATTTCCAAGCGTGCTGATAATGTAACTACAATGCTGGGAAGCTCTCTGGAAAAAAAAAAAAAAAAAAAAAAAAGAAAAAAAAAAGAAAGAAAAGAAAAAGAAACAATTCATCTGAGTCTTGTCTTATAGCAGTACAGATTTTTCTCTTCTGAGTCATTTTCAAAATAATAATAATACAGAAATCATCATTAGGGGTTTCCTTGCTCACCAACTGCTACTAAGCAGATCACAGAAAGACCTTACACATAAATACAACTCATTACTTGAAGTAGAATGCTAGAATGCAGGCAAAATGGTCCAAAGGATGTACATCAAAGGAAAAGAAACATTTTGGCAGAAAAGCCATAATCAATTGTGCCAGAAGTATTTGGAAACATTCTCTGCAGTTTTCTGACTTACATATGTTGGCCTGGAGAAATAACTTGAATCAAATATCATCAAAAACATAAAAATGAACTGAGGAAACCAACACTTCATTACAGGTTAAACATATGTTTTCTTTCTTATGTCTTTGTACTTGTGCTCTCAATTTGGAACAAATCCTCAAGACCATGAAATAAATCTATGGAAAGGGAATAGGTGAATAAATCCCTATAAGTCTCTGTTCACCAGTTTCTTTTTTCTGAAAAGTAATTGAAGAGGGAAGGGAGGGATGAACAAAGCACAGAGGATTTTTAGGGCAATATGACTACTCTGTATGATACCATAAGGGTGGTATGTCATTATACATTTGTCCAAACCCATAGAATGCACAACTCCAAAAGTGAACCCCAATTGTAAACTATGGAATCTGGATAATAATGATGTGCCAATTCGGGTATATCAGTTGCAGGAAATAAACCACTATGGTGTAGGATGGCCATAGTAGTAGAGGGTGTGTGTGTGTGTGTGTGTGTGTGTGTGTGTGTGTGTGTGGAGATAGGGGGTATATGGGAATCCTCTGTACTTTCTAATTAATTTTTCAAATCAAACTGCTCTAAAAAATAAAGTTTGTTCATTTAAAAGATAAGAGTAAAAAGCAAGTATTTAAAACAAAAAATACGGCGTTAGAATATTCTTTTTAAAATATTTATGTCTTGAAAATATAAACATTTCCTAAACTGGATTTTCTAAATTTATTTTAAAATGTGTATTATGTAAATTCAGTAATCCTAAATAAGTTGTTTAAAAGAAAAAGTCCTTGGTATATATTCTAGGTCAAGTACTAAAGATACATATAAGGTACTAAAGATGCATTGATGAATTAGATGTGGCCACAGCTACTACGAAGCAAATATGTTTGTGGATAGATCAATCCAAGAAATAACAAGTGGACAAATGGTGACTCCACTGGCTTTTGGTCTGCTTATCTTGTTTTGTTTTAAGCATATTCAAGGCAAGTCTCTTGGACATACTAACTACCTAAAGGTAGTAGATGTTCTTTTTCACAGATTTAGCTTTCCCTATGTTCTCCCTTAAATTTTAGGCTTCCATTCTAGACCCTCTTCTCTGAATAATCTT
The DNA here is from genome assembly GCF_002007445.2 of Ailuropoda melanoleuca. Classification (NCBI taxonomy): domain Eukaryota; kingdom Metazoa; phylum Chordata; class Mammalia; order Carnivora; family Ursidae; genus Ailuropoda; species Ailuropoda melanoleuca. Next base: position 57,990,935 of record NC_048228.1, on the reverse strand, counting down.
ATGACACTGTATTAGCTTTAATTATCTTTTAAATGCTGATGGCTTTCAGAACCATCTTTCCAGACAAGATCTACCTCACATTAAGGATGAGCTGTTGATGCCTCCACTAGCTGTATCCCCTGGGCATAGCTTCTTACTACCAGAATCTGTGACTCGGCCTGAGAGCATCCTTTATTTGCAGGAGTGTGCTAGAGTCCTGCATGCAGGGTAGGACACAAGTATGGTGTTAGCTCCCAGGAAGCAGCCTCTACCAGAGACAGTCCACAGTTAGTGGATAAATAATCTAGCAGTCTCTCCTTTCAGGTGGAACTACTCTGAGGCATACTCTATACACTGTGTCATAGGACCCCAGTGGGACAGAATCTCAGTTGCATCACACACAGAACTTGCTAATAGCACACTCTGTATTAACTTACTTCCTTTTCCTTTCTCACTTCTCTACCAGTGCTTCCTGAGATTAATTCCCAAATAAATTACTTAAACAGTTTAAGATACATAAATGAAATATTTACCAGTGAAATAATGATGCTTTAAAATACTCCAGGTACCCAAATCCAAGTTTCAATTAAATATCTATATATTGGGCCTCTATAACTGGATGTTACATAGGCAACTAAAATTCAAAATGCACAAAACCAAACTACCTTCTCTAGCTATCTAGCTTTAATATTTCCAATATCAAAAAACAGTGTTAGCACCCACACTGGGAAACAAAAGCTCAAGTTATCATTTTAGATTTTACTCTTTCTCTTATTCTCCATATCCTGTCACCAAAATCTCTCAATTTTAACTCCTTAATATCCCCAAATCTGCCCATTTTCAGCATTACCATGACCTATACCTTATTTTATGTTCTAATCATTATTTCATGAATTGCAGAAATTGGTCTTCTATAAAGGTTTATCTCCTTCAATCTTACACAGTCTTAGTATATACACCCAAGCATGGCATTGATCATTAAAAAGAAAGAGACAGAGGAAGGAAAGAATGAAGGGAGGGAGGGAGGAAGGAAGAAAAGAAGGAAGGGAGGGAGGGAGGGAGAAAGGGAGGAGAGGGGAGGAAGAGAGATTGATTATCACCAATCTGCTTAAATCCAGTGATTGTACACTGCTTTCAGGATAAAATTTAAGTTCTATGAGCATGGTATACAAGCCTCAACAAATATTTCAAGCCTCATCTATTCATTTGACACCATAGTCATATTGGATGCTATGCAAGTCACAGAATAATGGTCTCCTTTACATTATTGCTTTCAAATAGCTTGTCCTATGTATATAAAATATCCTCCCACACTCTCTTTCTTTGAATTAATTCATTAAGGGTCAATTCTAGTGTGGCCTAATCCAGGACATCTTTTCTGACCTACTTCAAATCCAAAGTCTGGCTTACGTGTACTTTTTTCTTTTTTTCCCTTTATTTTGAGTATAGTTGACACAATTCCACTATTGGGCTTAAGTGTACTTCCCATGCTTTTCCATATCGTGTCATGTGCAGACACTGAGCAAAATTCTGGGGAAGACATGATGAATAAAATATAGTTCCTGATTCCACAGAACTCACAGTCTAACATATAGTCTAGAATACAAGTTTAAGAAATTTATTTGAAACGAGTACAGACAAAAAGAAAGTATAAGATGTCATGATTTCTCACAAGAGAAATCCAGAAATTTCAAAGCTGATTAAATAAAAAAATTGATTTTGGAGTTATAACTTGATATTTAAGCACCCTCAGTAAATTTTTAACTATACAAAATACGTCATTTTATAACAACTCTCTAGAAATAAAGAAAGAGAGGGGCATTAGGAAAATAAATAATTCACAACTGAACAATAACATATAAGCCCTGAATGGTAGAATATTGAGGAGTGCCAGCAATATAGATAAGGACTGCAAGTATATGAATTACTTTGTGGAGAAGAATTCACTTCCTGTTTTACATTTATTTAACATTTTAAAAGAGAGAAAATAATAGACCATTAAACAAACATAGCACTGTGTTAAATTAATTTGGAGAATGTAAAAAACATCTTAAAAGACAATCTTTCAAACAACAGTAAAAGAAATGATTAATAAAGGAAAAATTTGTATATGTAAGATACTCTGGAGAAATCAATTGATGGAAGTAAATCATAATTTCTCATGTTTCCAAGCAACAAATAGGAGTTGACCTTGGTGCCCTTAATCTTGTCTGTCCCTATCTTTCCATTTAAGTTAATGAAAATCTGTATAAATTTGCCAACATGAGCTGCAGCCCAAAGCCCGGGTGTGATTAGTTGATGTGTTAATTTGCCAACTAGACGTGAATTGAGTATTACTACCATGGACTGTTATGCCAAACCCCAGCAGTAAAAGCCCTAAAGGAGATAAAGTATATAGGCCAGTTCCAGTCTCAAACTACCCACTGAAATTTTAGCACTGTAAACAAACAATTTTGTAAGAGGAGAGCAAGCCTCTGTTCTCCCCAGAAAAGCAAGGATCCAGCAGCATAAACAAATATTTTTGAAGAATTAGAAGTCTGCAACGCCATTACTATCACAGAAACAAAAGAAAAAATGCTAATAATAAAACTATCCTACAATAATTTAACTCAAATATTCAATGTGTTACTAACTGATGTATTATTAAAATTCCATTTAGCTAAATGTTAAACCTACAAAGGAGAATATGTGAACTGCTGCATTTGATTTATGTATTTTCTAAATGTTTGTATCTTCTTATAATGAAATTATTATTTTATGTAGGCCAGAAAAAATAAATATAGCCATTAATATTAAAAACCATAATTTGGTTAGATAAATGCAAGTCATCAATAACCTCACTGTAAATAAAAAATTGAATTAACAATCACAAACACAATTTGGAAATACCTTTAGGAGTCAACTTCACAGGAAAACAGATGAGAAATTCATTAATCTACTCTTTTTTTTTCTTTCTCTTTCACTGACATCTTCAGTACTTCACCTTAATTTTTGTATTATGATAAAAGCATGATATGGCATATATGGCCATGGCAATATGGCACTGAAAACTGTGCCTCAGACATAGTAGGGATATAATAAATATTTATGGAAAGAATATCTAGATGAATGAGCACAAAGCTCCAGAATTATCCACAAGAAGCTAATGCAATGATACAATTTCATAATAAATACAGGTAGGTGAGCCCATGAATGGTTTGTTTGAAGTGATTGCCAAGAATTAATGCTGTATTTCTAGCCATATAATTAATAAACACATTTGGGAAGCACGAAGTAAAACTTGCAAGACTGGAATAACAAAACTCAACAAAATAACATTCCTCCCTCCTCACGCCAACCCATCAACCCAATGTGAAAGAACAAATTACAAAAAAAAAAAAAAAGAGAGAATATTCTTCCAGTCAAAGTTTAACCCATGGTTTGAGAATCTACTAATATAGACACACAAACTATCCATAATAACCAGCTTCAGCAAACCCGTTGGTTTGTTTTGTTTTTTGTTTTGTTCTGTTTTGTTTTATTTTGCTTTGGATTAAATTGTTTCCCATTGAGTATAAGATCCCAGGACCCAATTTAATTTCCTAATTCTCAATGGATTCTTATCTCCTTATTTAAGATAAACAAACAAATGTGGTTTGTGAATTCTGACGCAGTTTACAGAGGGGTATGGTATCTAGGAAAGACTGTAAGGCTTAAGGAACCTGGAATCATCTATGCTAGGTAAATGAAATTCTAACCTGGAATTTGCCAACTCAAGGGTTCCAGACCAAACTACGATTTGGGTTCATTCCCGACACCTGACCTTCTTATGGTTCCATTTCTCTTAATGTCTGCATCTACGAATTGTGGTTACCTAGTGCTAACCGAGGTGTAAAGCTCAGTCTTGTTACAGTTATATAGAAATGACTCCTTAGGGAATTTCATATTTTATTAATGATTTAAGAGGATGTGGCAAAAGGCGAATAGGACATTGCCCCATCCTTCACTATCACATTACTTTTATTGCTCTTTCTCTCTCCTTTCATTTCTCTACTATCACCAAATGAAGCAAATAATTTTCTACCTTACCTCATATATAAATTGTATTGATTTCCTTTTATCCTCCCCCACCAAGCTACAAGCAGACAAAAAGCAGAAGATATTTTTGTTATTTTTCTCTTACAAAAAATAGGAGTAAAATAAACCAGTATTCTGGTTATTTTCAATTTGCTGTCCCCCAACTGAAAATTCTTTTTTCAAATATTTTTCTGTTGCTCTCTTTCTTTGCCTTCTCATACTCCCATTGTGTGTGTTACAACTTTCGTAGTTGTCTCACAGTTCTTAGATATTCCGTTTTATTGTCTTTTTCAATCTTTTTTTTCTTTACTTTTCAGCTTTGGTAGTTTCTGTTGACAGGGGCTCAAGTTCAGAGACCCTTTCCTCAGTCATGTCCAGTCTACTAGTTAGCCCATCAAAGTCCCCCTTCATTTCTGTTACAGTATTTTTTATCTCTAGAATTTCTTTTTTGATTCTTTCTTAGAATTTTCATCTCTCTCTTTACATTATCCATCTGTTCTTGCGTGTTGCCTACTTTGTCCACTAAAGCCATTAGTATATAAATCATAGTTGTTTTGAATTCCTGATCTGGTTATTCTAACGTTCCTTGCATATTGTAGTTTGGTTCAGATGCTCGCTTTGTCTCTTCAAAGTATGGTTTTGCCTTTTAATATGCCTTGTAATTTATTTTTGAAAACTGGTCACAATGTACTGGGTGAAAGACATTGTGGTAAATAGGCCTTTAGCAATGTGGTGGTGAGGTGTGGGGGAGGGGAAGCATTCTAACATCCTTTGATTAGGTCTCAATCTTGTAGTGAGCCTATACCGCTGGATTTCACACGTGCTTCTCAGTTTTCACCCACCCTTAACATGGAACAGGATGGGGATAGAGGTGAATATTTCCCTTCCCCTAGGTCAGTTAGGCTCTGATCAAACCTCAATGGGTCAGGCTCTGGTAAAATAGTTTCTCTTGAATGCTGGCTTTGTTAAGAAATTGCTCTGACATATTTTAAATAGTTACTTTTCCCCTCCTTCTGCTGGAAGCCCAAGAGGATTTTTCTCCAATCTTCATTGTTATAACCTGGCAGACATCCTAGAAGTAAAACTCACAAAAGTGTAGGTGTTCCCTCCTAAGACTTGCCCTCCTGGAGTTGTAACTCCCCAGTTTGTCTGAACTGAGCCTCCCGCAATTTGTCAATTATAGTTTAGGTTTTTCCAGCCCAGCAGAGGTTCCCACAGAGGTTTCTGCTCATGGGTCTCTGCTCTGGTAACTTGTTATTCTCTATATCTGTCTGTCTTTCCAATGTTGGGAGCAGTGGTTTGCCCTGTGACCTTAATTCTCTGATGAATTTTAGAAAAGTTGTTAATTTTCAGTTTGTTTTGCTGTTTACTTATTGTTAGGATCAAGTGATGACTTCCACAGACCTTACACGCTGACCAGAAACTGGAAGCCACCCACCTTCTTTTTCTAATTTTTTCTCTTTTGAGCTGAATTCTAAGTGGCTGAACTCCATAGACTATATCACCATGATACTTGCCTCTGCTTAGGTTCGGTCAAAGGGAGGACACTGTTAGGAAATTAGAGGATAAGATGAGAGGCAGAAGGGATTATCTCTTTCCTGGCTCCCCTTCCTTTTCACTGCAATGTCCATGGCAATAATTCAGCATTCCAGAACTGTTGTTTCCACTGAGCTGTCTTTGTCCAAAATACCAGCTCTCTGGGTGCCAATGACACCCTTTCCTCTTCTTGTCCCATGAGCTCTAGGGGTAGCAAAAATTGCCCGTTGTTGTAGGTCTACATGTGTCTCACTATTAATATGTTTCCTGCAAATAATTTGCTCACTAAAGCTATCTTCATTTGAACCGTTTGGGATAAATTCTACTTCTCATTGCAACCAAGTAAATAGAGATAGGACACAAACAATAACCCAACCAAGCATTGACTATTTCTTGACTCTTTACCATCATCCCTGTATCTAACAGCAGGATCAACAGGGTATTAGTAACAATCTCAAATATTAGCAAACAAGTTAGGAAAAGCTCTATGATTTTAGAGCAATTGAGTTAAAATTTCATAAGATGTTTCCATCCAACTTTCTGAAGTTAAATTGGCTATGTTTAAATAAAGTCAAGTCTATTTCTCTTTCGCACAAATCTGTAGCTTCCCATGGCAATTCCATATGCTCACTTGAGGTTAGTATTTATTATCATTTTTAGTAAGGAGATGACTAAAGCTGACTTGGTAGAATGGCAAAAATATATGGCACCAAAACAGCTCCTGTCAAAGTCACTTTCACGTAGCCAAATATTCTTTATCTCCCTTGTTCTGTCTGCAGCCTTCTCATGAAATATGGCCACCACTTTCTTCTTGGAATAATCTCTTCTCTTGGCTTTCATGACAAACTCCCTCCAACTGTTCTTCTCCTGCACTGCCTACTGTGGTTCGGCCCTTGTGCTATCTCCTGCTCCTCTTCACGATCTGAAATGATGGAAAGTCCTTGATCCTAGACTTCCTTGTCATCTCGGGTTATAGTCTTCCTTAAGCAAATGCATTCATTCACATTACTTTGAGACAAACCCATCCACTGAGATCCAAATGTGCACATTCAACATCTTCCTTGACTTTCTATTCAAAGGTTTCATATATCTCAAACATAACATGCTCCAAATAGATTTTTTTTATTCTTCCCTTCTTAAAACCTGCCCCCCAATATTTTCCCAATTTGGAAATTGACATCAAACTTTAATTTGACAAGTCTGAAGCTTAAATCACCCTTGGTTCCTCTTTTCTACTTCATCCTCTTTGCATCACACCAAACACATCAATGATTCCTATTTATGATTCTGATTCTAAAACATGTCTCAATCTCATCCTCTTCTCTTTATATCCAATCTCACCTCCCTCGTCCAGATTACCAAAATCTCTGGACAAGGTTTAGCAAATGATTCAATTAAATCCATACTTCCATTCTTATTTCCCTCAAATTTGTTTTCCAAAGAGCAGAAAGAATTTTCTTAAAACTAATATTCAATAATGTTACTTGCCTTCAAAGCTTTTCCTTGGCACTTAGAATAAAACACAAACCTTCCTTGGGGCGCCTGGGTGGCGCAGTCATTAAGCGTCTGCCTTCGGCTCAGGGCGTGATCCCTGTGTTCTAGGATTGAGCCCCACATCAGGCTTCTCCTCTAGAAACCTGCTTCTTCCTCTCCCACTCCCACTGCTTGTGTTCCTTCTCTCGCTGGCTGACTCTCTCTGTCAAATAAATAAATAAAATCTTTAAAAAACAAAACACAAACCCTCCTTTTTGGCCTGTAGGACCCATCTGTTCTAACCACTAACTTGTCCTCAGTCTTCAACCCCCCGGAATGTCACATTCCTCTTTCAACTACAGTTACATGCTTCTTCTTCCTGTTGCCAAAACACACCAAGCTCTTCCCAAGCTTGGAGTCTTTGAACAGGATGCTCCTTTATTGAAAATACTCCTCCTTCTCTTCGCATATATAGTTCCATTTCCCCAGTCTTTGAAATGCTACTGTCAAAGATCTGTCTTCCTTGCCCTTATTTAAAGTGAAGGTTAAGTTTTAAGAAAGGAAGAATAAAAGAAACCTCCCTGTTATCATCCACCTCAGTACCATGTTTTGTTTTTTTCTAAATAACGCTTGATTACAATTTGCAGTTAATTAAATTTTTTTGTTTCCTAGCTTTATTGTCTGTTTCTCCCACTAGAATGTGACAAAAGGCCAGATCATGTCTATTTTGTTCACTTTTGAGCTCTACGGCAGAGTAACCCTAAATATTCATAACTAAATATTTTTAAATGAATTTTCAATATATAGAAACCTATTCTGTTTGAATGTGTATTAATCTGCCATCTTAGATTTTCCTTGCTGAATAATTGTTTTATCTTCTCCCTCAGAAAAACTTACTCAAGGCTGGCACCAATGTAACAATTTCCTACCCTCCCACTCGGTATGAATGATAAATGACATACTTGGTGAAAAAGTTCAAGTCAATTGGCTTTGAGAATGTTTAAATAGCTCCTTTAACCATTTGTTCTTCCCCCATAAATTTAGTTCATTGAAATCATAAAATAAGCACAAACTACACTCAAATATAAAGTTTGGTTCTAGTATCCAATCAATCATTTTTCTTATATTGTGCTTTCCAAATCCACTTAAAATATCTTAAGACTCTGTAGTAATCAGGAGTATGTTCTTTAGTGTGCTCTTTTTATAGAAGAAACAATGAAATTAGTTTGCTTTCTTAAATAAAATCTATATAATTGAGTTTTTACTAAAAAGCTGCAAACCTGATTGAATTCTAACATAATAATATACATATTTTACCTAGATGATGAGCAAGAAAAAAAAAGGAGAGAAAAGTATAGGTCATGAAGTATCTTAAAATAAAAATGGTACCAAATATCAATGACTTTTTGCTAGGAACTAGTTACCTATTAAAAGATCTTGAATGCTACATCAGAAGTATAAAAAGGAAGTGTATCAATATAGAATTAATCCAAGCAGACACCCTTAATCACTTTTTGAAAAAAAAATTAATTTAAAAAAAAGGAAGAGGAGCTAGTATTTCCAAAGAAATGATGGATTCTTACTTTTTGTAACAGATATTTCCTCTAGACAAATTCCGATGTCATTTGTAACATCTCCAAAAATTTTAGTCATCTGAGGAAACAAAAACCCATACCGTCCACAGGAGAAGCCATCTATACTTCACCATCTTTGTCTATTTCAGTTCCTATCTGGAACTCAGATACTCAACAATTAAAAAAATCATCAGCTTCAGATAGCCCTGCTTTAAAAGACCATTAGGAATACCAGGGAAATAGGGGCACCTGGGTGGCTCAGTTGGTTAAGGCTCCCACTCTTGATGTCCACCAGGTCATGATCTAAGGGTTGTGAGATTGAGCCCTGTGTGGGGTTCTGCACTGGGTGTGGAGCCTGCTTGAGATTCTCTCTCCTCCTCCCTCTACCCCTCCCCACCAGCTTGCTCTCTCTCTCTCACGAAAGAAAAAGAAAGAAAGAAAGAGAAAGAAAGAAAGAAAGAAAGAAAGAGAAAGAAAGAAAGAAGAANGGTGTGGAGCCTGCTTGAGATTCTCTCTCCTCCTCCCTCTACCCCTCCCCACCAGCTTGCTCTCTCTCTCTCGCGAAAGAAAAAGAAAGAAAAAGAAAAAGAAAAAAAAAGAAAGAAAGAAAGAAAGAAAGAAAGAAAGAAAGAAAGAAAGAAAGAAAGAAAGAAAGAAAAAGAAAGAAAGGGCGCCTGGGTGGCACAGCGGTTAAGTNAAAGAAAGAAGAAAGAGAAAGAAAGAAAGAAAGAAAGAAGAAAGAAAGAAAGAAAGAAAGAAAGAAAGAAAGGAAGAAAGAAAGAAAGAAAGAAAGAAAGGGCGCCTGGGTGGCACAGCGGTTAAGCGTCTGCCTTCGGCTCAGGGCGTGATCCCGGCGTTATGGGTTCGAGCCCCACATCAGGCTCCTCTGCTATGAGCCTGCTTCTTCCTCTCCCACTCCCCCTGCTTGTGTTCTCTCGCTAGCTGTCTCTCTCTCTGTCAAATAAACAAATAAAATCTTTAAAAAAAAAAGAAAGAAGAAAGAAAGAAACTATCGGGGAATATAAGATCACCCATTTATTTTGAGTTGAATTATTTGAAAGTAAGCTCATAGTGTTAGTTTGTTTAATTCACTATTTGACAGTCACTACATGTTATGCAGGTCACTCCTGGACACCCCAAGCCTCTTAGAAAAGCACTGTGCATATTTGATGCTAAAAAAATATTTGTTAAATTCAGAATTAATGGAGTCTTTATCTCTAAGGAGTAGTTGAACTTTGGATATACTACATCATGTAGATTCATTTTTTTTTAAATCCCAATCCAAACTTTTTTATAACTTAAATAATCATCGTTACAAGCATACTAACCTTACCCTTGTATATGATAGGTAGTACTGCAACCTCTTCTCTGTAAGATCAGAAAGAACAAACTGGAAGAGTTTCACCTCAAGCAAAGTTCACCCAAGATCTGTGAATTAATGATTCTAACACATAATTGAAATTATAATGACCAAAATACTATTCTCCCAAGGAATGTCTTTAGGTTGAACCAAGTCTGACAAAAACCAACTGAGCATTATCTGTACTGAATTATTGGCAAATACTGGCATTATGATATTTTAACTGTGCACATATTAAGCATCCTTTGTTTAATAGTTCATTATTTACCTAAAAGCATTATTCTAAATAAAGGTAATAGAAGTAATGCTATTTTTAGGACAGAATTAATTTTACCTAATTCACATAAAAAGGTCATATTGCACTTCGCATTCATTATTCTAACAAGTACATTTCAGTGTTTTGAGGCATGGCTTATCCTATAAAAATATATCATTTTATTATTTCATTTTTTGTAAGAATTCTCCTGATAAAATGAAATTTTTGTCTCTGCATTTCTCCCTTTAATATCTAAGAGAAAAAAAATTACAAAATCTCCATTTGCATATTAATAAGTTTCACCAGATGATGGGGGGAAAAATGAACTTTAAAAGCAGGCAGAACTAGAATTAGAAAAAATCACAGGCATTTCCTAAGACATTCAACTGCCCTGATTATAAATTGTTTTAGTTAAGCCAAGATTTCATTTCGTTAGAACCAGTGCTTTNTTTGAAAAAAAAAAAAAAAAAAAAAAAAAAAAAAAAGGAGAGAGAGAGAATCACTTTCCTTATGTGGAATTTGCAAGGAATAAGAATTTTCAACTCTTTTCCTGTTTTAAGTCCTTCCTCCAATTTTAGATGTACCTGCTGGCTCTAATTCCTAGTATTTCAAGGTGTTCTCAGAAGGAAATGACTCACTTATTGCACTGTACTTACTCTTCCAGTGCAGGCAGTCAGATTTCCCTTTTCTCTGATCTGTTAAGTCAGTTACCATTTGTTCTTTGCTTTCTCCTTTCCACTATTATATTGACACATCTTTTCTGCTGTCATCTTCTCTCATTCATTTTGCTCAGGTGGATTTATTTTCTTTTCTATTACTCTTGGTGTAACCAAGGTGTTCCTTGGTTTGGAGCAGCATAATTGCAATCTTCACATGGCATCTATGTGTATGCCTGCTTCTGTGTCCAATTTCTCAATTTTATAAGGATATCAGTCATATTGGATTAGGTCCCACACTGATGACCTCATCTTAACTTGATCATTGGCAGAGATCTATTTATAAATAAGGTCATATTCACAGATACTGGTGGTTAGAACTTCAGTATCTTTTTGGGTGAGCCAATTCAATGCCTAGTACCTCATTCATGTCAAAAGACCCTTGGGAATCCCAGCATTCTCTTCACTGCATCCAGATGGGTTTCATGACAATGCTCCAAACTGTAACTCTCTCTAAAAAACATCTGTCCTAGAGCAGTGAATCCCATCCGCAGCAGATCATCAGAATCACTAAGTGTTCACAAATAAATACACCAGTACCTTCCACTCTTAGAGATTCTAATTGAGTAGATATGCGGAGGCGGATAGGCAATGTAAATTTTAAAATACCTCCAGAGTCTTCTAATGATCACTCAGATATGAGAATCACAAATCCCGGAAGTATGCAACTCTGTGTATGCAGAATATAATCTACTAGATTGCAAGAAAAATATAGCAGAACTTCTACTTCTATTCATTCCACTGTAGACTTTTAAATGTCTGCTTATATGTATTTTTCACAACGTACCTTATGTTACAGTAGTAATCATATATATATATAAAGGTGTATGTGTGGATATATATAGGTAAATGATTTATAAATTAAAATATATATAAGAGGCATACTTTCTTTTTTTAATTTAAATTCCAGTTAATTAACATACAGTGTAATAGTTTCAGGTGTACAGTTTAGTAATTCAACACTTACATAAAACACCCAGTGCTCATCGCAAGTGCACTCTTTAATCCCAATCACCTATTTAACCTGTCTGCCCACCCACCTCCCCTCTAGTGACCACCAGTTTGCTCCCTACAGTTAAGTGTCTGTTGCTTGGTTTGCCTCTCTTTTTCCCCCTTTGATCATTACGTTTGTTTCTTAAATTCCACGTATGAGTGAAATTGTATTTGTCTTTCTCTGACTGATTTATTTTGCTTAGCATAATACTTTCTAGCTCTACCCATGTCATTGCAAATGCAAGATTTCATTCTTTTATATGGCTGAGAAATATTCCATATATTATATTATATTATTATATTATATTATATTATATATGAAATATATACATACGTGTGTGTGTGTACATACACACACCACATCTTCTTCATTCATTCATAAGTCAATGGACATTTGGGCTCTTTTCATGATTTGGCTATTGTAGATAATGCTGCTATAAATGTTGGGGCTCATGTACCCTTTTGAATTACTATTTTTGTATCCTTTGCATAAATACCTAGTAGTGCAATTGCTGGATTGTAGGGTAATTCTACTTTCAAATTTTTGAGGAGCTTCCATTCTGTTTTCCAGAGCAGCTGCACCAGTTTGCATTCCTACCAACAGTGTAAGAGGGTTCCCCTTTTCTCTGCATCCTCACCAACAACTGTTGTTTCTTATGCTGTTAATTTTAGCCATTCTGACTGGTAGGAGGCATACTTATAAAACTTTAACTGAGAGGTAACTGCAAGACAAGATTTCTGGAGGCAACGGCCCTAAAGGGTACTGAGATAGATTATTATCTGGTTTTCTGTATCATGCATGTACTCACTAAAGATAAACACGATTATGAAAATGACAATGATGAGCAGGACTCCCACTGGACTCACAATAAAAATATGTTTATGGGAGAGTATAATAGATAATTTCATACTTACTATGGGGACTTTAATTTGTATCACTAAAATGTTCAATATAACAGCTTCATTATATATTTATTACTAAACAATGAACAAACTGTATGCTTATGCATAAATCACTGTTTCACTGTGCATTTTAAAGCAAAAGAAACACATTGAGATGAGTTTTTTTTTATTTCATTTTACTTTGAAAAATAAGCAAAAAGACCCAAAAAGTAAAGAACAATAGAAGTTGGGGATTCAGTTACATGATAGATTTTTATATAGCTTGAAGGAGGAGAGAGAGAAAAAAAGAAAATAGGAAAGGTACAAAGAAACATTTTTTTTTAATGGAAGGAACATAGAAAGATTCCAGGTATTAAATTAGAGGGAAAATACCTTCCTTACAAACAATAGAGTCCTGCCAATTGTGCTGAGAGAGAATGAGGTGGAATTGATTGTGCCAGAATTAGATAAAGCACTAGCTAAACAAAGAGCTTCTGGCATCCTGAGGAAGGAGCCAGAAAGTACAAAAAAAGATCAGCTCAGTGGCAGTCAGCCATTAGATACCAATGAAGCTAATCCACACCACAAACTTGTGAACGAAGTAGATTTTCCTCCTTGTCTGTTCTCACAAATAATCATTAATTTTAAGTGCAGCTTGGGCAGGTGCACGGGGAGTCCCTGCTGTTTCGACAGTGCGTTGGAGACTTTCCAAGCAGCAAGCTGGTACAGTCCTTGAGTCCCTTCCACTTCACTGCTTCTCAAATTCACTTACATCTATAGACAGCCCGTCTCCTACCTGTAACATGCAGGGGCAGACCAGAAATTCTGGCATCCAGAGAGGTTCATTTTCAAAAATTTGGAGCCAAAACATCCATAAACTTATTCAGCAAGTGGCAGCAGGAGCATCTAGTCACTGATGTGAACTGTCTAGGATGAGTCTACTTGGCTAATACGCTTATTGATCATCAGCCTATNTCATTTTCAAAAATTTGGAGCCAAAACATCCATAAACTTATTCAGCAAGTGGCAGCAGGAGCATCTAGTCACCGATGTGAACTGTCTAGGATGAGTCTACTTGGCTAATACGCTTATTGATCATCAGCCTATTAGATCAGCTACTGTGAACTGAATTTCTGACATCTTTATGCCCAAGGAGCTGTGCTATGTACCCTGACTCACTGCACTTCAGATCAGTGCAAGAAATATATGCATTTATGCTGGACCCAATATAAAGAAGGCATTAAAAAGAAAAGGACCAACTTCTTACAGATCTAAAACTTCACCATTGTAGTTTCTATTGTACATTCTACAGTGTCCAAGACTGAATGTCCATTTACTCTGCTCACCCACTTTGCCTTTACCATTGGGGAGGGGGAGACAAATAAGAACTGAGAGAGGAAAATACTAGAAGCTGTTTTATCTACCTCCTTTCTCCCCTTCTTAAAGCCCAGAAATTCTTCCGATAAAGAGCATTAGTGAGTATATCAGTGGTTACAGTTTACTAAATAAGAACAAATGTCATAAAAGCATTGCAAAACCCAGGGAAAATGTGTCCTCATTGTGCACAGAGCACTACCCCATCCCCAAAGGTTTATAGACAGTGCCACCTGTCTTGGTGACAGATCCACTGTGTCCACTGCAAGCTTTCCAGGGGATGAACAGAGCGAGGCCACATGGGGAACAATTCATAACATAAAGACATCTATCAACTCTCCCCCCAAGATTTGGTGAGGACCAATGACATATGTATAGATCAATTCAAGTTCCTTAAAAGGAAAGACCTTTGAAATAAGTACATTAATTTTCCTTAGAAGTTAGCAGGTAGCCAATGACCTTAACCATAATATGCGCATATAGCTATTGACACATAGATTAGCTGGATTGCTCACTAACATGGAAGAATAAATGACAAGGTTAGAGGAAAAAATATGAAACATTATTGTCTCCTAATATCCTAGTAATCAATGCTTTGCTCACTGGAGGAAAGATTTATGTGGATACTATCGGATACTATCAAGACACAGAAAATTTGTGTTCCCTCTCTAAGTTTCACATACTAGGAAATAACTTGTATAAAATACACTATATAAAGATCATCTGGTAAATGGATAATATACTTTTTAAAAAGGAAACCTGATGAATTAGAAACCAGTGAAGAGTGCAATAACATCTCACTTTTTAAGACATCTAAGAAAATATAAAATAATAAGCCAAAAATTGATAAAGAAAAAATCACTCCAATTTTGGCTTCGACCCAGACCATATTCTTTTATAAACTTTAATACTATCACATTTAAAGTTAAAGTTACAATTTTAAAAATGGAAACTTGAGGAATTGTGAATGCAGTTGGCCCTCTGAGTTAAAAAGATATTCATGTCTTGAATTTTAATTCCAATTATACAGCTTGCAGGCTAATGCCGGATGGACTTGTTTTCCTCTCTGTTTAGAAAAAGGAGGAGGGAAGGGAAAACTACACATGGCATCATTGGAAAGAAGCCAAGTGGCAGAGTGCTGGGGAAGGAATTGGCAGCCATACTATCTGAGATCAAACCAGTGACAACTTTCAATGCATTTCAAAAATAAGATGTAGCATAGTACGACAAGTATAAACTTTTTAACAAAAGCAGTGAAAATTATTTCATTCCCTCCCCTTTTTTGCAATTATCATTCTAGCTTTGTAAGTGTTCCCATTTGATTTCAGCTGCATTGCTATTTTGGTATAAATGTCAAGAAATCTTAAAGACTATATTTTTCTAATCTTGAAAGATGCCTCAACTTTTTTGGAGAAAACAAGGTTCTGACAAACAAAGGAAATTTGGAGGTAACTTCTGCCTGATTAAAAATGGAAAATATCACAAGGAATCATTGCTAAAGCAAAACAAACTAGCTATTAAAATTGTTAGCATTCTACAAGACCCATAATCTAGTCCATGATACCTGAACATAATGGCCTCTTTTATGTGAGGTTCTTGGAGCATCTCCAAGGCAGTTATCTTCTTTAATCTCCAAACTATTGCGGCAAGAGAGAGAAGTGCTGTCCATCAAAGCCCCATTTTCCAGATAATAAATTCTCGAGTGCAAGAAATTGAAGTCTTACTTAATGATCCAGAAAAAAGGAGGGGTTAGGAGAGGCTTGCTGGGTCTAAAGTGTGTCATGTTGGTCCAGATTGATAGGTATGGCTTTACCTCCTTATATCTTGCAATCTCACCGAGGGAGGACCTTATGCTGCCCTCCCAGGAGGGAATGGTATTGGAGGAAAGATATCCACATCCTCTCATTCACATTCTCACTAGAGAAGAAGAATGGCTCATTTTAGGGATGAAACTGGGAAATAGGCTCTGAGCAGGTATAGCTCAAACTTCTCTTGGTGCACTCTCCCATCTAGCTTACCTCTGACTACAAATACTCTGCTCTGCTCCAGGTGATAAGTCTATCAGAGTAGGCTCTGCCTAGAAAGGATAGAAACCTACACTTTAGGATGGAGAGGTCAGTTCAGCTGGGGAAAGAGCAGGAACCCTGATTTCCGTTGCAGGTTTAAGTAGGATCCTCTACCTGAGCTTTATTAGTTATGAAACTGTTGTTTCACTTATTGTCTATGGCTACCCTTCAACTGGTTCAGAAAATAGAAGGAGAAGTATGAGGGGCACTTCAAAACCTCTATAGAGTGCCCTATCAAGTAGTTTAAATCAATCAAAAGAGATGTCTTGTCACAAGATTTAGCCTAGTGAGAATGACGCCAGTAATGACGATGGTGATGCTGCATGCTTTGACACCTACCATGTACGGAACACTATGCTGTCCCTAACTGATTTACATGTATCAACTCACCACACTGTCATAGAAGTCTACAAGATGGAGACTATGATTGCAGTCTCACATGAAAAATTGAGGCAATCAAGGCTTAATAACTTTTCAAAGAAGAGAGAGTTTATTCTTTTCACCACCACTCTTTTTAAAGACTTTATTTGTTTATTTATTTGAAGAAGAGAGGGCACAAAGAGGGGGAGGGGCAAAGGGAGAAGGAGAAGCAGACTCTTCACTGAGCAGGGAGTCCCGGCAAGGGGCTCGATCCCAGGACTCCAGGATCGCGACCTGAGCTGAAGGCAGACGCTTAAACCACTGAGCCACCCAGGTACCCCTCACCACTACTTTTATTGTCATTAATAACGTCAGGTATTATCTACTCCTCATCTGATGCTTATCAGTCATTTTGTAATGAATAGTGTTCATTATTTTTTAATCTGTTCACTGTGATTACTGATCATGATGTGCTTATGTATCTATTATTGTTTTTTATGGTTATTTTCAAAAAAGGTAAGAATAATAACAATAGGTACACTAACATTTATGTGTCAAGAACTATATGAAGCACTTAACACTGTCTGATAATAGCTTCAAAACAATTGAAGTAATGGTATTGTTATCATCATTTTGACAGATGAGATTTAGAAATTTGCAGTGCCTTTGCCAAGGTTATTGAGTATTAGAGGCAGTTATCAATGCATATGTGTCAGGCTCTGACATCAATGATCTCAACTCTATGTCATATAGATGAAATTTGAGACATCTTTAATCATTGATCTGTCTGTAACACCCCAGAAAGTTAACTCACACAAACTTTAACTTTATCCTAACAGTAAACTATTTAAATATGCTTATTACTTACTTTCATATCTCAAATCATAGTTATGATGTGATATTTGCATTCTTGAATCATAAGCCTCATCATAACCATCTAACCTTAACATAATTTGGAAAAACTTGAAATGCAAAGGGATTAAAGTGTTTTATCTCACCTAA
>NC_048228.1:57948940-57973208 GCF_002007445.2 Ailuropoda melanoleuca | reverse complement strand
AGCTTCCTAAATACTCCTTACTTCTTATTTCTCTCCTACTCCTCTCTATGGGGGTAGAATGTGACACTTGGTGGTCTGGTTTGAGCTAATCCATCACAAGCCCTAAACAAAAGGAATTTCACACATCTTCTGTCATCTTATCCTTAAGTGAGTAGAAGGGCGATGCATCCCCGGGCAATGGTGTCTATTCCCCAAAGGCCTGGAACAGGAGGACCGGGAGTAGTACCAGATCCAACTACCACATATTGGGCTGCAATTACATCTATAAGACCTAATCTGTTCTCTCTCTCTTTAACTCCCATCTATTTCTCAATTGACTCTGAAGTCAGGGAATAGAGATGTCACTTGTGAGACTTGATAATAATTTTTAATCTCTAACTAGAATTTGAGTTGTCCATGACTGGAAGACAAGAACTATTCTNAAAAAAGAAAAAAATATGTATATAGTTATCTGCTTCCATTGGCTACATTAAGTATGCACATTTTTATATTAAACCATTTTGTTCACAGTTGTTAACTGTCCATTATTCACAATAATTGATATGTAGAATGAAACATATTCACATTGTCCTTATCACCGCACTTTTAAATTTTTTCCATGGGGTTCTCATCTANGCCTAGCCTACCTTAAACGTGCTCAGAACAGTTGTATTAGCCTACAGTTGGGCTAAAATCATCTAACAAAAGACCTATCAAATTAAGTGCTGAATATCTCATGTAATTCTTTGAAGATTGTACTGAAAGTGAAAAAACAGAGTGGCTATATGGGTACAGGATGGTTGGAATTTTATTGGTTGTTGACCTTCATGACCATGGGGCTGACTCACACCTGCAGCTTACTGCTGCCCAGCATTATAAGAAAGCATCATACCGCTTATCACTAACCCAGGAAGAAATCAAAATTCAAAACTTGAAGCATGGTTTCTACTGAGTGCATATCACTTTCTCACCATGATAGGGCAAAAAAAAAAAAAAATCAAAGACAAACCATTGTAGGTAAGGGACCATCTCTATTTTCAAACCTGTTACCTCACTTATTTGTCTAAATTGTGATATTTTGGTACAAATTAGAGGTGCCTTTATGATTTTCATATTTAGAGNTAACTGCATGTTTTATTCCTCCAAGGGTTATATAGAGTTCAAAAGGGATAAAGTAGGATTATTTAAAGATTTATTCAATACCTTTTTGTTTTCCATGAGAAAAAAGCTTCCTAAATACTCCTTACTTCTTATTTCTCTCCTACTCCTCTCTATGGGGGTAGAATGTGACACTTGGTGGTCTGGTTTGAGCTAATCCATCACAAGCCCTAAACAAAAGGAATTTCACACATCTTCTGTCATCTTATCCTTAAGTGAGTAGAAGGGCGATGCATCCCCGGGCAATGGTGTCTATTCCCCAAAGGCCTGGAACAGGAGGACCGGGAGTAGTACCAGATCCAACTACCACATATTGGGCTGCAATTACATCTATAAGACCTAATCTGTTCTCTCTCTCTTTAACTCCCATCTATTTCTCAATTGACTCTGAAGTCAGGGAATAGAGATGTCACTTGTGAGACTTGATAATAATTTTTAATCTCTAACTAGAATTTGAGTTGTCCATGACTGGAAGACAAGAACTATTCTGAGATTCTTCAGATCATACTCCCTAGGCTGCAACTGACATTAAATGCCCATAAATCAACTCTGAATGTCAGAGATACAGATCTTCCTTGACTTATGATAGGGTTATGTCCCGATAAACCCATTGTAATTTGAAAATATCATAAGTCAAATATGCATTTAATACATTTAATCTACTGAACCACATAACTTAGCCTAGCCTACCTTAAACGTGCTCAGAACAGTTGTATTAGCCTACAGTTGGGCTAAAATCATCTAACAAAAGACCTATCAAATTAAGTGCTGAATATCTCATGTAATTCTTTGAAGATTGTACTGAAAGTGAAAAAACAGAGTGGCTATATGGGTACAGGATGGTTGGAATTTTATTGGTTGTTGACCTTCATGACCATGGGGCTGACTCACACCTGCAGCTTACTGCTGCCCAGCATTATAAGAAAGCATCATACCGCTTATCACTAACCCAGGAAGAAATCAAAATTCAAAACTTGAAGTATGGTTTCTACTGAGTGCATATCACTTTCTCACCATGATAGGGCAAAAAAAAAAAAAAATCAAAGACAAACCATTGTAGGTAAGGGACCATCTCTATTTTCAAACCTGTTACCTCACTTATTTGTCTAAATTGTGATATTTTGGTACAAATTAGAGGTGCCTTTATGATTTTCATATTTAGAGTATGACTGTGCCATCTCTTAGTACCCAAATTATCATTTAACCCCCAGCTAAAGGGGCTGAAACTCCAATTATTTGCCCATTTTACTTTCCCAGTTGATTTATTATGTGTGCCACACAAATTTTTCCTTTTCCTATTATGTTTTCTAAATATCAGCTGTGGTTTTCTTCCCAGTATAAGAGTCAGATAATATTTTACCTTCCATGAGCTACAGAAGTTACAATGTCTTCCATAAGATCTCTGTCAGTTTGTGGGGTTCATGAATCCCTGGTCACTTCTGGTTCCCTTTCCTTGCCTCCGACTTCTTTTATGCTGGAGTTTTATCCTCTATTCTGTCTTTTACTCTCCTTTATCTCTATCCACTATGGACTCAAACTTGGAACACTATTCTTTTGTTATGTTTCCATAAAAACAGGTCAAAGAAAGTGTTCATGTGTCTAGCACATGTATAAATGTAGTTAGAAGTGAAAGGCATTTACATGGAAGAAATGCAAAATAATAGTCAAAAATTCAATATTAAATAGTGCTGTACTTAAAAGTTCACTTTGTCATTATTTTATGTCACTTGACCATCCTCTCCTATTTTTCTTTTCCCATTTCTTTTTTCTGTCCTCTGCTCTGCCAGGAAATGAAAAAATAAGAATGAAAGAAAGTAAATATTTCTTCCAGTCCCTTTACTCAAACTCCAGTCAAGACTCTGCATACTCAACAACTCAGCAGAAGATTTGAAAGTACCACCTATGAGTAGGATGGACAGAATTCAGGGTATCACATGATGAAGGTTTCATTCTTCTGCTCACATTTCTAATACTTACTTTATTAGAATTTCATGGTAACAAATCTTCACTCTTCAACTCACTGAATGAGTCTCCTCGTCAAGGATAATGTTTGTATTTCACACCTTCATAGTACCCAGCACAGTGCAAGGTGCATAATGTTTTCTTAGGACAATAAAAGAAGTGCTACCTGACTAAGGAGTTGCTCAGCCTTAAGCCCAGATCAGACTAAGGAATAAATAGACAAGTACTTGAGATCTCCAACTCCTTCTACTTTCCTGGGCAGTAAGCTTTATCTGAATTATCAAGTGATTTCACTCTTTTCTGTCTTTTGTCTTTTTCCAACTGCTACTTCAGCTTGGGAGTTGGTCCCTGATTTCCGTGATCCTTAGTTTGAAGCATAAGCTCTACACAGATCAACCTCTGTTCAGTCCCTTAGCAGGAAGGGACAAAACTGTTTTCTTGAAGAATTAAGAAGAAATGAAACATTTGTGAAAAAACTCTGCTTCATGTAATTGTTCTTTCAACTTTGCTGCTATTTATTACCAAACTAAAAACATGTCCATGACACAGAGAAAGACTAGAAAGATAAAAATTTCATATGCAGCACCAAAAAAAAATTCCCTTAAATTAGGAACAATAAAAATCATTTATGCCACTGGAAATTTTATATCCTTGGGTAGTCCTAGTATCTGAAAAAACAAACTTCTAAGTATATTTTACTTCTAGACCATCTGTTTAATTTCTTAATTCACATGCAGTATAATTTTGAAATATTAAAATTTTAGATCACCAAAACAATTTAAAATATCATTTGCCTTTTTCTTTATTTCTCTGCAATCAAGGATTACTTATTTATTAAATATTTATTAAGGACATGGTATATACCATGTATATAAGCGCTTTGCAAGATGCTAAAATGCAAACATAAGTAGTCTTTCGGGGAAAACTGATAATAATAAAAATAAGTTGTGAAATTTGTCAATTTTTTTTGCTAAGAATAGTATTTTATACTTCTGCTTCAATGCAAAAAAAAAAAGGCAAATTTTTGCAATAATGTAAATTAATACAGCCAAGCAACTAATGTCAAAATTTAGAAAGGACTATTTTTTATTTTAAAGCATGTATATCTGATTAAAGGAATTGTTCTACAATTCATGGAACCTGTAATTTCCTAAGTGAAACAGATGACCTGAGGGAGAGTAGAAAAGTATTTCTTACTTGTCTCTACATCTTTCCATGACATGAAACCCAAGCCCTGAACTAACCATAAAACTTGGCATTTATTCTCTATATCTAAGAAAAGCAGTTAGAAGACCAAGAGGAAAGACATACACTTTGAAGTAGCTCCATATACAAGAAGAAAATTCCTGAACCTAATTTCTAATTTTGCAAAATGTACCCACTATACATCAGAGAGAAAATCATGAGAAAGGGACTTGCTCAGTTGGAAAGGCAATAATATTAGAAGAAAATGGAAGAGGATGAAATTTTTTTAAAAAATTACAAGGAGGTTTAAAAATGTTATAAAAAGATATAAACCACCTATACTGGGAAAAAAAAAAAACAATCAAAACTGGTGCTGAAGAAAATAAAATCCCTGACAAGGACCCATATTAGGAGCCATACTCTGACTGCAAAGTGATATTCATATCAGATGAATAGTGAAAGACTAGGTAGTAAGAAGAATTTCCATATTCTTTGGTAAAAAGAAAATGAAACCAAAATTATAGGCTACTTGGAAATTAGTAACGGAATGGAATGATTATATATAAATCTTAAGGTTATAGCCAAAGCTAGTGCTGTATGTTTTATAATTAAAGAAAGAAGGAATAAAAATAATGAATCATGGAACACTACATCAAAAACTAATGATGTACTGTATGGTGACTAACATAACATAATAAAAAATTATTATAAAAAATAATGTAAGACGCTTTATCATATGATATATTAAAACCTGAATAAATAAATGGGTGAGTAAATAAATAAATGAAATAAGCAAATGTATAAAATAATTCCTTATGCCAGTGAAGAAAGGTGAATTTAAAGAAACAGAGGTATTTGAGAACATTGAAAAATGTGGTGGCACGTGACACCTGTCAGAAAGCCTAAAATCAACAACACAAGAAACATCAGGTGTTGGTAAGGACATGGAGAAAGAGGAACACTTGTGCACTGTTGGTGGGAATGCAAACTGGTGCAGCCACTCTGGAAAACAGTATGGAGATTCCTCAAAAGTTAAAAATAAAACTACTCTACAATCCAGCAATCACACTAGTAGTAGGTATTTACCAAAAGAATACAAAAATACTAATTCAAAGGGATACATGCACCCCAATGTTTATAGCAGCATTATCTACAATAGCCAAATTATAGAAACAGTCCAAGTATCCATTTATGAATGGACAAGGAAGATGTGGTATTTATATGCAATGTAGTTTCACTACATAAAAACTAAAAATATGGTAAAGGAAAAACAATCATTAATAAAGTGAAAAGTCAAAGACCAAACTTTGAAAGAAAATCCACAACCTACACAGCAATAAAATGTTCAGGATCTTGGATATAAATAGAACTTCCACAAATCAGCATTCAAAGTCTGAATAATCCATTAGAAAAATGGGCTAAGGGTGCCTGGGTGGCTCAGTCGGTTAAGTGTCTGCCTTCTGCTCAGGTCATGATCCCAGGGTCCTGGACCGAGCCCCACATTGGGCTCCCTGCTCAGCGGGGAGCCTGCTTCCCTTCTCCCTCTGCCAGCCGCTTTGCCTACTTGTGCTGTCTCATGTGCTCTGTCTCTCTTTCTATCAAATAAATAAATGAAGGGGAAAAAAAAGAAAAATGGGCTAAACTCCATGAATACTCTACTTACATAAGAAACAGAAATGGACAATAAACACATTTTTAAAAACTCAGGCTAACTGAAGAAATTCTGATTAAAACATCAATAAAGGAAGTCCTAAAACTATCTGATGAGTAAAACTTAAATAAATGATAATATTCATTGTTGAAAAACAATTTTCATAAGGACAGTTAGATGTCCAAAAGTAGTAACTTTTGGGAAGATAATTTATTCATATGAAGAAGGACACTAAATTTTTCCTGATATCTGAAGAATTGATGTCTGGGACACAAAATCGAGAGCACAAAATATCAAAAAGAATTGGTGGGTCAGGTACTTTTTTAGTATTTATTAAGAAGTAAACAATTATCCTCCAAACAAGCCTTGCTTTCTTTCCTTATGATAAACACAGCAGACCAGGGAAGAAGAGGATATCTTGAGTATTTAATCTAAGAGAGAGCTATGCCTTGCTCTTCCCCTAAAGCCAAATAATGAATCTCTGAAAGAATCAATTAAAGAGACTTGTATCTCATTCATTAGTTGAGGATCTTGTCATACGGCATATTGAATGGTCTGCACCTAGGAATATTTGAGCAGAAGTGGAAACAGGAAACAGAGAGAAGGTAGAACAGAAGAGGAATAGAGTGGTGTAGTCTGTACTCCAACCAGTTTTGTCTTAGAGAAAGTGGACCTTACAGAAAATAACAAAACTTGAAACATCGTGTTTGTCTGAAAGGCATTAAGGCAGACAATCAAGCAAGGGGAACCCAGAAACAAAAGGCTGTGTTGACAACCAGAAGGAGGACCTGAGATGTGTTTGACAGGGATATCAATGGAGCAGACGTCGCATGTCAAGGAACTGAGCTCTGAGGAGATCCTCTTCTAGAATCACACAAGCACCACAAGAGAGCCAGCCTACGGAATGCCTGCCACAGGAGAAGCAACAGCCAGGAGATCCAACAGATGACCTAATCAGAAACTTATAAGTAAAAAACACTTTCTCTCTCTCTCTCTTTTTCTTTTTATCATACCACCCCATTCTGCTAGCTAGAAAAGAAAAGATGCATAAGAGGGAAAATAGAGGTGGAATAGATGTCTTAGGAGCAGACTGTTTCATCTCTACTCCAAGTTCCCCAAGCCTAGCTTGTAGGGAAAGTAGGAGGAGAGATGTGCAATAAATTGAATATGCAATTGGACTTTTAAACTGGGCTTGAATTGACAAGACTTTCTTATATATACCTGAATGTAACAAGAAAGCTGAGGGAACTGTCCAAGATGCCCCCAAAGAATGAAAAAAAGGAAATCTGAGAGAGCAAAGAACAAGGTAATTTGACCATGCCTAGTTCAGACTGTTCAATAGACCAGTTATATGTTCCACAGTTTCCAAAATAGTGCATTCCCCTTCACCCAGAATTGGCACTTCTAGAATTTATCTATGTTGACACAAAGATCATTTGTCAAATCAAGCTACATAAATCTTAGATTTTACCTAATATCAAACTTCACCAATGATTTAAATGATACAGGAGAAAAATTTCTCCTTGGAGGACTCTGAGACCCTCAGATACAGCTTCAGTAAAAAAGGACTTTCTTCCCCCATAATGAACATTTTTTGGCTCCAGGTTAACAGATAAAGCATTTGAGCAATGTAAGCATACACATCACTCGCACAAGGAAGCCATTTGGGTTTTCTCATATTAATTACAGCTTATGTGACCTTCCTCAGCTAGCCATCCCCCATAAATTTATAAGTTGCAGGATTATTCACAATAAGCACCTTCAACAGAATAGTTTTTTTCCCAGCTAAAGATCTTTTCATTGACAAGAAGTTCCCATTATCCTTCTGCTAGTAAATATCATGAGTGGGTTTATCAGGTCATTTGTATGTTTACCAGAGGTGATTAGCATGTTTGCCAGGAGGTCATTAACATGTTTGCCAGAAGATTTAATGCAGTCATTCTTTGTGCCTGGACCTCTCTAGGAGAAAGTGAATTGGTACAGGACTGTTGCAAATTCTTTTCTTCCCAAGCCCTGGTGAAATAATTGTGTAAAAATATATTTTTTAGGTATAAGAATTCAAATAATTTTAAATAACCTAAATATATGATAAATGAATACTTTAAATAAATTGCTCATACATTCATATTAGGAAATAGTGTACAGTCATTATGAATGATAATAGGCAGATATCTATGTTTTGTCTAATCCCTTTATACATACGTTACAAAAGAAATTTTCTTAACCTGGTAACTTACAGCAAAAGAATCTAGAAATCATTATAACCCTCCTCACTTGTCCATTAGATACAGCTCCTTTCTTCTCCACTATTTCCCTGTTTATGAATGTATAACGACATGTCACAGCTATGGGTGCTCTTGTTTTTCTCTGCTACTAAGTTGTGAAATTCCCTCAGGCAGGAGCTACCACTATTCTCTTTTTATCCCTATTATAACACCTGGCATGCAGAACCTATTATCAATATGGTTCTTTTCCAATCTGGACAGGTATTAAAAAGAGAAAGGAATAAAGTACCACAAGGCATAGTACTATGTGTTATAGGAAGTAAAAACAAAGACACAGTGATTATTTGCATTCTTAAGAATTTGGCTTGGAAAAATAAGGCCACAGCTTGTTTGCAAACTGTGGGCCAGAGTTTCTATAGGAGCAGAGTAAGTTTTACCAGTCTCTACTCCCATCCCTTCCCTACTTTGCTCCACCTACTACAGGGTAGGAGGATTGCATCTCTTACGAGTTTGTTCTCCAAATAGCAGAAAATCCAACAAGCAGTAGTTTAAACCAATACAGAGTCATTATTCATGTATTACTAGAAGTCTGGAGATTAATAGTGGTTGTCCCTGGTTCCTCTTTTCAACAAGAAATCAAAAGCTTCCTATTTTTCTGCTCTTCCATTGTTAGCCCATTGGTTTGGGGCCTCATAATTGCAAGATGACTGCCAAACTTCAGATACTCCACCTGAATTTCAAGGAGGAAGAGGTGAAAGGACCAGAGGTAAATATGTCAGATTTTAGGAATTTAAAAGCATTCCAGGGAGCTCCACTTAGCTGACAGCCATTCATAATTCATTGGCTAGAAAAAGAGTCATAAAGCCATTACTAAATAGAAGGAAGCTAAGAAGAAGAGTATTTATTATATTGGCCAGAAAGCATGGCAGTTGCATTTGTTAAGCTACTTATTTATTACCTGGGACATTTCTTGGAGGACAGATATTTGTGAGCAGTGTTACCATATTTAGAAGTCACAAACCCATATTAAGCTTTTTCTCTTTAGATTATTGACTCCTGCATTCATCTGGGTAAGCTGACTTGGCCAAAACTAACCTCCTCCAGTTATGCCCAGCCATGCCTCTTTTTTCTACTTTTTTCTACTCCTTTATTTGATGCAGTTGTGTGGACAAGCAAACTTAAGACATGCCCCTTAACAGGTCCTACCACTTGTTCTATCTTTACCTTGTTTCTTCCATATGGTTAGTCAAAGAAGACCATTTTTAACAAATCCACTAAAGAGGCTGAGGGATGCTGTGACAACTTACTTAAACATAGTTCTTTTCTCCCAGATTTTACCAACATTTTCATTGGGGACAATATATACTAAGTCATTTATATGGAGAGTAGTATTTCCATTTTCATTTTTACAATTTTGGGGAAAGCCTGTAAGCAGCCAGGGGAACTGGCATGTTTCAATTATTTTAACATGTTCTGTCTATAACACTAGCTATATTTCTCATATCTCAACTTCTAAAAGACCTGTAACAGGCATGCATCAATTGGATCCATGAGTGCATAGACATATTTGGATTTTCTCAACCAATGGACAGTAAAAATATAACCATTACAACATGATGTGTATTAAGTAGGTTGATGCTATAAAAGGGGTTCCTGTATGCAGAAAAGTTGAAAACACCATCCCAAATTGAGGTAAAACAGATTTTTTTAAAATCAAAGAAGCAAGCACGTTTTCATGGTCTGGCATTCTGAATGTTAGAAAGAATTAGGGGATATATAAGACCAAGAAACTAACTATGGAAACCAAATTACACTGCTGAGGTAAAAAAGAAGAAACACATCTATCTAAAGAAACAGATGTGCCAATACATGGAAACATTCAAACTTAGATTTTTAAGAGCAATATACAAAATATGCATGGTTAATGCACCCATATGATGTGTTACCTCAGATATAAATAAAAATTCACAAAAGTTGAGATTTTTGAAATGTGTTATGGCAAAACAAGTATTTTTTTAGTTTTCATGCTATTATGAAAGAGAAGGTATTTACTGAAGTTAGTGAATGGCTTATTATTAATGAATACTAGGAAGAGTATTTGTCTCATATCCTATTTTATTGCCTTTTTCTATTTTCAAGGAGAATATTTGTTGGAATAGAAAGTATAAGAAAAATAATGGTGAGAGGGAATTAAAACCAAGACATGCAATGTCTTCAAAGAGAATTTAGGCTCCTTAGGCTTTTACTAGTGGCTCCCAAATGCTAGCCCACAAACTGGCCAACAGAAGAAACACTGGAGGAAATGTTAAAGTATAGATCCATGGACCTACCTTTGAATGTTATGATTCAGTATGTCTAAGGTAGAGCCTAGAACTTCGTACCTTAGAAAAAAGTTATATGGATTATTTTCATGTCCAGTAAGATGGGGGAACCTCTGGAAGAATTCCAGTCTCATGACCTGGATAACTACATTGCCCAGATACCTAAAGAGACTATGCTTTCTGTGATCTTTGAAGAATCTAGAAAATAGTGAAGGCAGTAAAAGAAGACTGGAAATGTATAGGAATGTTCATGGCAGAAAAAAACCAAAAACAAAAAAACAAAACAACAACAAAAAAAACACGTTAATTCCAAAGGTCCAGAGGAAAGAAGGGGTTTTCTAGGATCAAAGCACAGCGAGAAGGTAACATGGCTGGAAAGATGTGAGCAGGGTGAGAGTGGAGGAAAATGAGAGAGGAAAGGTGGATGGGGACCAGCACATGTAGGAACAAATATGTGGGTTATAATAAAGACACTTCATTTATTTTCAATACATGGAGAAGCCATTTAAGGATTAGGAGCAAAAAAAAATTGTTTTAATTATGTTTTTTAAAGATAACTTTTGTTATTGGGGGAAAAGAAGTGGGATAGACAAAATTTGTTGTCAACCCCAATAAATTAGTCAGCTTTACATATATTTGTTAGGGTGGCAGTGGTAGGGATAGTGAGGATTTCACAAAGTCTGAGTATATTTTAAAAGTGTAACTGGAAGGATTTTTGGGTGAATGGTCTATCAAGGATGAAGACAAGAAAGAACTTAAGATTGATTCCTAGATGTTTGCACAGCCCCTGGGTAAATGGTGGTGCCATTTCATACAATGAGGAAATCTCAGAAATGATTATATTTGTGGGGCAAAGGTGAAGGTGGTGATAGAATTTTATTTTGGACATATTTTATATGCCTATTTAATGACCGAAGTGAAGATGTGAAGAAGGCAATCAGACATATTAGTCCAGAGTACAGGGAGAGTTTAAGACTGGCACTGAAACTGGGGAGGTCTTCGATAAGGGATATAATTTAAAGCCAGGGGACTGGAAGAGATAATCTAGGGCACAGGGGTAGAAGAGAACTAAATGAGGGCTGAGGAATGAATCCTGGTGCCCTCCAACTTGAATAGATTAGGAAAGCAAAGGAGAGGAAAGGGAATCACCAGAAAAGTGGGAGGAAAACTCAGAGACAGTGGAGCTTGGGAAATCATACAAGAAAGGTATTCCAATAATAGGGAAGCATGAATTGTATCAAATACCATGAAGTAATGAAGTCAAATGAGAATTAACCACTGGACTCAAAAAATGGATGACTTTGTCAAGAGTATTTTAGTAGAGAGGTAGAAATGAAATCTGATTCCATTGAAGGAATAAATAAGAAGATGAGAAATGGAAAACTCTTCTGAAAAATTTGCAACAAAAGAGAGTAAAGGTATACAGGCAGGAGGGATAGAGATAGAGGGATTTTTCTTTTCCTTTTAATGGATGCTTTTGCAGTGCATTTGTATGTACAGATGGTAATACTTCAGTGGCAAAGAAAATATTCACTAACCTATGAGGCAGATTTATTTTTCAAAAATGACTACAGCAATATATGCCCTCCCACATGCTATTCTGGAATGGGACCTTAACACTCCTCTTACCAAGAAGTGGGGTTATGTCCCTTCTCCCAATCTGTGTAGTCTGTGACTGTCTTATAATCGAGAGGATCAGCAGATAAGATGCTGTGTGAAGCATATTGTTGTGCTGAGGCTAGGACAAAAAAGGTAGTGAAATATATTCTGGTTACTGGGACGCTCCCACCATAGCCCTAAACGGCTATGTAAATGTTTTGACTGCCCTAAAGCTACTACACTGTGAGGAAACCCAAAGCAACCCAGGCAGAGATATCACAGAGTGATAGTTTTGAGACTATCTGAAGTGAAAAAAAACACTTGGTCAATCCCCAGCTGTTCCTGACACTCTGCTCCATCTGTGCTAGTTCCAGCCATGATCTTGACTATAATCACATGAGGGATCCTTGGGCAGAACCACCCAGCTGATCACTTACTAAATGCCTGATCCACAGGACCGATGAAAGATACAAAATGCTTGTTTTAAGACACTAGGTTTTGGAGTGATCTGTTATGCAGCAATACTACTTAAAGCAAAACAAAACAAAACAACAAAAAAAAAAAGGAAAGGAGAAAATCATGGAATCAATTTTAGTAAGTCAGAAGGAATCCAATGCACAAATGTAGAGCTCATCCATGGTAAAGGTAGATAAGCAATAATTATATGTCCAGACGCATGAAGTGGCCAGGTTTAATGTGAAAAAATGTGAGTATTTATCTTGTGATTATTTCTATTTTCTTAGTGCTATAAGAAGAGAGTCATCAACTCAGAATGAGAAGGTGAAAGGGATACTGAAACCCTTAGGAAAGGGGAAAAGATGTGCAATAATCTTTTGAAAGAATGAGAAGGTGAACTGATTTTTAAAATGGAGTAGGATAGCTAGACAGTCCTGAGGAAACACATGAAGCTTGCAATTATGATTTTAAAATGAAACCAGCGACTACATTTACGTTTTTCCTCCAGCTGCCTTTCGCTGCAGTGGTGCCCGTATGCACAAAAGGAGGACTTATCCAGTGTTTGTATCCTACCAGGCAATGTGGGAAAAAAGAGAGACAATAGAGTTGAAATGAATTCAAGGGAGTATCAAGGTGATAAAAATAGTAGGGCAATGCAATCCAGATAAAAAGAAAAGTGAAGATTTGTGAAGTTACAGGTAGATTAAAAAGGCGGCATGCCTCAGAGGTACTTTCAGGTTAGAAGAATTGTAGGAGTCATAATGAAATAAGTGAGCCAGAAATGTTAGCAGTGAGAGAGTAGAATTCTTGAAATCAAGATTTTGTGGAAACTGTAGTTTTTCATAATGATGAGCTCAGCATATGCCTTAAAGATAAGTAGAGGACATAATCGTTAGGGATAATGCAGCCAAGAAACTGAGGGTATAGAATGTTAGAGTGCTTATCTCGATATTCAAGATGCTAAGGAAAATAAGAGACATCGTGAATGAATTAATAAAACAGCAGGCTTCTTATGAGAAGACATAAGTGGGACTTTTGAGAATGAGTGCTTAAGAAGTATAGAGGATCCCATAAGTCATTTGCTTCAACAAACTGGGAGTTTTGACAAAAAAGGGACAGACAGGAATTTGGAAGAGACAATGAGAAACATGGAAGACATCCAATCTACCTCTGGTCCCAGTAGAATATGGAAGAAAAAGATGTCACCATTCAGAGAGCTGTTTTCTAAGAGGATATCTGACTTCCTTTGGTGTAAAAGGTGAAGAATTACCTAAAGCAAGATATAGGGAATTTTGTAGAAAGCCCAGTGGAAGAGGGTGGACAAATGGGGAAGGGAGGGAGACTGATTCAGATTAGGGAACATATCGAGCCATGTGAAGCTAAAATCATGATGAATGACCCCGGAGTCCAGGACTTGAATTTGTGCCCAAAGAAGGGCATGATGAAATTAATCCTGATAGTTTCTTAGGGAATGTGAGGAATCAACTTGATTCTTGGGACTGGTCTCATTAACACTATGTAACACTAAGAGAAATGTTGCGGCTAGTGGTGGGTAGAAAGAGTGACAGTCTTTCTAATAGCATATGGAGTTCTGGGGCTTCCTAAAATCCTGTTTTGGCCGATGTCAAAGCTGTGGAATCATAATCTTACTAGAAGCAGAAGGAATTCTTTGGAACTGCCTTAAAACCTGCTATAAGTGCTACTGTGACAATATGAGAGACAATCTTATCACAGCCAAGGGGAACTTTGGGGCCTAAAAGAGGTTAAAAATAATACAGTCAAGACCATGGGTGGAGAATATTACCTTGAATAGGAAAGTTATTTCTATTTCTGAAGCTGGAAGAAACTACGTAAAGAATANTATCTTTATACTTTTCATCTGACTCTAAACGTGATAGTGCCTTCTAGCTCTGGGGCTTACCCAAGCTGGAGGATGTTTACTATATATTATTACTCAGATTTGGCATTTGACATTCTAGAATTTAAGCTCTCTGAGGTCAGGGAAATATATCTTATTCATCTTTGTAGCATTGGCTATCATTGTAGCATCTGATACCTGGTAGGCACGCACGAATGTTGAATACAAATACAATACACACATGTATTTGAGATACCTGCTAAGGAGAAGAATGTATTTTTATGATTTAATAAAAATAGACTAAGATAAGCTTTTCTGTTTCTATGTTGTGAAGATTCTAGCACATTTCTACTTGTTATATATGTATATTGCGTATAATATAATATAATAATATAATATAATATAATATAATATAATATAATATATATTAGTGAAAAATCTCATCAAACTGCCAACCTAAGACCAGTATTGGTCATTATTGCTCACATTCTCATCCACCAAAATGGCAAGAAACTATTGTGAAGGGAACATGGTATTGCTGGTGCTCTTTAAAAATAAAAGCCTATTGTATTGCAAGATTTCAATGCCCAGGTGTTACCTAATGTGCTGTAAATATGTACAGCAAACAATGTCAGAACAAGCTATTTCATTTCCATGGAAACGTCAGGGCCACAATGGAGGGTGCTGGTTAAAAATGGATTCTTTTCATTAGGAACACACAACAGGAGGGGACAATTAACAGAGTGAATAGAAGTCCTAATGAATTTAGCAAAAATACAGTAAAGCTGTCTCCCTATTTTTATTGTAAACATTTAGGAAGCAAAACTACAAATAAAATGCTTTGTTTGATACATTCCAACCTATTTCAAGAGACAATTCTACAACTCTCAGATTTTAAATGTTGCATTAAATATTTTATGATTTCCTGACCAGACTGAATAGGAGAAAGAGGAAAAGACAAAACTAATTTTTATTTTGATTGTTGAGATCACTTAAATTCCATCTAGTAAACAGAATTGTAAAACTTAATCACTGTTTAGTGAAGAAAACTAGAAAATTCAAAAGGACCAATTAAAATTTAATAAGTACAATATAAGAGTAAGTCAAGCCATAAGATATTACATTTTCCCCCACTCAACTGGGGCTGCTATTGGTCAAGATTGAAATAATTCTTTTTAAAGTCATGCATTCACTTGCCTGATACTCTGCCACTGTGTAGCACCAAAGAATATAATTCAAAGTGAAAATCGTATTAGTCATTTAGAGGTTTTGCCTACACAAGGCTAAACATCTGCATATTTGGATGAATGCCTGGCTTTCTAATTCACTAACTGAGAGGAGATGCACCATTAGTTGTTATCCTAACCATCAAGAATGTTAATTCAGTATGCGTATCAGACATCAGTGCACTTCTTGTTTGAGCTACACCTTATCATCTAAGATTAAGTTGATTTTATTTAGAATATACTCACAAATAAAGGATAATTATACTGCTATGTGACAGGAAAGAATCCACTGTTAAAGAAATCTGCTAAAATGAAATTCACTCCCTGGATGACCTTCAGAAAATGGGAAAAACAGTGTAGGACCGAGAACAAAAGGCCTGTAGCAAACCTCTTTCACTAAATAGCAGCCCTAGTTCTGTCAAGTCCTTTAAGATTCTTTGCTTCAGTCTTCTCAGGTCCAATACAGGCTTGAAAGCTTTTGATTTACATATCTCTAGATACAATGATAAGATTAGTGATTAGTGATAGATTAGTGGTTAAGAGTTCAGGCTCTATAAGCCTGGTTCAAATCCTAATTATCCCTAACTTGCTATAAATTTAGGCAAGCTTCAGTTTCCTCACCAGCAAATTGTGGACAACCACAGTATCTGACCATTAAATGAGAACATGAATTCTGAATGTTTAGCACAGTGCCTAGAACACTATAAGCAACCAATACACGTGCACTTGGGAGAATAAAGAGAAAACATGTTCAAAGCAGTTTGGAAAAATGAAGAAAGCCATAGAATCCACCATTCTTCAAATCTGAGATGCTAGAACACATAAGTCACACCCCATTTTCCAGACCCCCAAAGGTGAAAATGAAGAAACTATCATTAACACTGTCATAAATCACACACAAAATTCAATTAAACAAAAAGTATATATATGTTCCTTTCTGCCCCCATTCATCTTTATGCTCATTTCTTGAATTTTGTCAACATCAACAGAGATAGCCCAGAAGTTTCAAGAAGTCGACCAGCCCTCCTACACCTCCTACATCAAACTGGGGGTCAAATCTGACCTGTGGCTATGCTTCTTCTAGTGTCACAGCACTTAAAAAGATTACTCAAAAACTGAAAATTTAAACGAAAAAAACCCTGAAAATGTAGAGTTTTGAAATAAAATCAAGATTCCTGGCTTAATTTAAAAATTAGGAAACCTGGTAGCTCTTAGCACACATAACCATAAGGCACAAATCTGCTGAAATACAAAAGCAGATGTCCTCTGTAGAAAGGCAACTCCCTGGTTCTCATGGTCCTCACCTCACTTTATTATCTCTCTTGATACCAAGGCCCAGTACCAGTCACCATTTACTGTCACAACGTACCAAATTATTTTTCTTTGGGGGAAGAAACAACTCTTAGTACTCACATCTCTTCTTTTTTTTAAATTTTTTTAAAGGTTTTACTTATTTATTTGAGAGAGAGAGCAAGCACAAGTGGGAATAGGGGCAAAGGGAAAGGGAGAAGCAGACTCCCCACTGAGCAGGGAGCCTGACACAGGGACACAGGGCCCATCCCAGGATCCTGAGATCATGACCTGAGTCAAAGGCAGACACTTAACCAAATGAGCCATCCATGCACTCCAATACTCATGCCTCTTCTAAAGGCTAGAATAAGGAAATCAGACCTTTAGACCATAAGCTAAAAAAAAAAAAAAAGACAATTTCGTGGATTTGAAGATTTGTTGGGACATATTTTTTAAACTTTTTATTGAAGTAAAACATATACATAAAAGGATACCAGTCATAAGTATACAGCTCAATAAATATTCATTAATTGAATTAATTTATGCAACCAGCACCCAGATCAAGAAAGAGAACATTATCAGCACCCGGAAGCCCCTTTGTGCCTTCTTCCATTCACTGTTCCCACAAGGGAATTGCTATCCCAACTTTGAATGCCATTGACTTGCTTTGTCTGTTTGAACTTTATGAAAATGGAATCACTCAGAATATATTCTTGTATCTTTGCCTTCTTTTGAGTAGACTGTGAGATTCATTCATATGGTTATGTGAAGTTATAATTCTATTGCTGCATTTCTAATGTGCAAAGAGAGTTTGTCTATAACTCACTTAACTGATGTTACCTATCTGGCCCCTCTTGGCAACTGAGTTCGGCACCCTCATCTAGGTATAAATCTTTAAGAAATCTTTCCCTTTACAATTCTCCTAACACTTCAAAATCCCTTGGCCTTTCCACAACCATTTAACTCCTTGTCTAGTGATTTAAATTTTCAAATGGTCCTCTTTGCTCATGCACAAAGTTGCAAAAATCACTTTCTGATTTGATCCTTTACCTAACATCGAACTCGTTCCCCTCTATTTCAGACGTCTGAAACATCTTGAATTGCCAAAAGAGAAGTACAAGTATCTGCTACCTGTCTGCTGTGCTGCTGCTTGTATATTCTTCACGAAGAGTAAGCTGTGTTCAGATTTCAGTCTCTTTGTAAAACAGGCTAGAATCAGCATTTAGTGAGCAAAGGATTAAATATACTAAAATAACACTTTTGGTCAATCCTAAATGATAAAAATATTTTGTATCTAAAGTGCAGCCGTCTTTAGCTACTGATACCACATCATCCATTACCTAAGACTTTTCAGGAGGATAAAACCAGTGATTCCTAACCACAAATTTATAATCTGTCCAGAAATGTAATAGTTAACAAAAATTTTGTGTTAAGATGCCTACATATGGTATAAGTGTAACTTTAAGTGCTCTCTTGGAAAAATTAATGTGTCACGATTCAAAATATTATTTGGACAACAAAGAGGAGAAGATTGTATTTGCTATCAACTATGAATAATTTCTCTGGGAGTCCTCTATTTTGTTGGTTCTCTTGAGATTTTCAGTAGGCTTTTAAAGCAGATGCTGAGCTCGAAACTAATCCAAGAAATAAAGAAAGCCGAGGGGAAAAAACAATAATAATGGACAGTTGTACTTGATTGTTTCCATGGTCAGGGCATCCTCCTGAGTGGCAGATAATTCATCTTCTGTCAGTTTCCATTGCCTAGAGATCATTCTGAGCATTGTTATCAGCAAAACCTCCACAAAGTGAAGGATTTTCAAACAGGAAACCAGATGTGATGGGGTCAGGCCTTGCATGTGATGGGGATATTTGGGTTAATGATGATTGATGCCATATCACATTTCATAAAGTACACACTTGCCAAATCAGGTGTTTCTGCCATCACATAAGAGCAGTAGTTAAATGCCTTTACAGCAAAGCACCAAGGTCAAAGAGGAAGCAGTGGAGGCAAAAGAGCCCACTGCCCTTAGGAAGGTGGAATCATAAAATTGGGATAACCATGTTGCATACTGCAATCCTTTCTATATGTCTGTTATTTATCAGGGAAATCTAAAACATTCCAAATGTCCCGTACCTATAACATGAACATTATTGTTTTGTTTGCGGGAGGTATATTTTTTACTTTGTTTCTCTAAATTACTATATTAAGTAAACTCTTAATGCCATTACTTTATCAAAATCAATGATTAAAATGTGCAATATTAATTTTTGCATAACACATTTGGTGATTTGGAACAAAAACGTCTCATAAAATACAAATGTATACCCAGTGAATATTCTCTTTTATTTGTTGGTATACGTAAAGGTAGTGATTTTATTACCACTCCTGCTTTAGTAAAAAATTAGTTTTGATATGTATGGTATTTCAATATGGACACATATTTACATGCTATAAAGGAACACTATACAAACATGCTCAAAGGGAGAAGGGCTCTCACCATTTAATCTTAGAAATAACTTTTCACAAACTCCATTATGCAATTGTTTTAGAGTTTGATGTTTTCAAAGGAAGGATAATGAAAGTTGCAACTATCTGAAAATAGTCCTGGAAAACCTTAATAGTTATTATTAAGTTGATGTATTTACAAGGCTCTTGAAGCATTCTCGGTTTTCTGTAGCTATTGATGTATCAATTTTTCCAAATAGGCATATTTTAAAGAAGCTTACAGTCAGGATTGGTATAGAAGTCTGCACGGTTGACTTTACATTTCCTTTTCTGTAATCAAGCCCTGCTTTTTGGAAAGAAATTGGGAGAAGAGATAGTTCTGAAAGATTAGGTGCTAAATAAAAAAAAAAAAAACGGAACTTCATTGTCAATGGTAGATTGGGAATTACTTGATCTAATAAAACATATAACTGTGATGATTAATTTTATGTGTCAACTTACTGGGTCATGGAGTACCCAGATATTTAGTTAAATATTATTCCTGGTGTATCTGTGAAGGTGTTTCTGAATGAGATTAGCACTTTAATCCACAGGCTGAGTAAAGCAGAGTACCCCTCCTAGTTCAGATAGGCCTCATCTCATCCGCTGAGGGCCTGAATAGAATTAAAAAAGCAGAGGAAGGGAGAATTCTCTGTCTTTCGTCTCTGTTTCTCTCTCTTCGCCTCTGCCTGTTTTTCTGTCTCTCTGCTTGACTACTTCATCTGGGACATCAATCTTCTCCTGACCTTGGACTAGGATTTATACCATCTGCTATCCTGGTTGTCAGTCTTTAGGACTCAGAATAGAATTACATCACCAGTTCTCTTGGGCCTAATCCTTTGGATTCAGACTGGAATGATACTATGACTCCCCTGGGTCTTCAAACAATTTGCCACCTGCATATAATGGGACTTCTCAGCCTCCCTAATCACAATCATGAGCCAATTTCTTAAAAATAATACTTTATTTTATATGTATGTAGGATTTATATACATATTCATAGGTTTTGTTTCTTTCAAGAACTCTCACTAATACAGATTTTGGTACCAAGAATGGAGTGTTGTCATAACAAACAGCTAAACAGGTGGAAGCAGCTTTGGGACTGGGTAATGGGTAGAGGCTAAAAGAATGTTGAAGCGCATGCTAGAAATATGGATGTTAACAGTGATTCTGAAGGTGAAGTCTCAGATAGAAATGAGGTTATTGGAAACTAGAGGAAAGGTGATCCTTATTATAAAGTGGCAAAGAACTTGACTGAATTGTGTTCTAGTGTTCTGTGAATAGAACTTGTGAACAATGAAACTAGATATTTAGCTGAAGAGATTTCTAAGTGAAGTGTTGATGGAGTGGCTTGGTTCCTCCTGACTGCTTACAGTTAAATGTGAAAAAAGAGAAATGAATTGAAGAAGTAGTTGTTAAGCTAAAAGAACCCAAAACTTAAAGATTTGGAAAATCCTCAGCCTGTCCATATGGCAAAAAATGAGAAAGTATGCTCAGAAGAGAACATCAAGATATGGCTGACCAATTATTTGACAGAGAGATTAATGTTGATGTGAACCATGGACTTAATCTCAATAGAATCCAGGAGATGACATAGAATTACACCAAAAGAAACACTGCCTGCTGGGATTAAGGAAACAGAGAAATACAATGGAATGAAGGCAGGCTGTAAACATGCATTATCCTTCAAGAAATGAAAGTCCCCAAAGCTGATTCAGAGATCATCAGGGCTACTATTCCCACCACAGGACCAGGGGGAAAGGCTGCCCCCACCTTGATTTCAAAGGGCAGGACTACCATCCAGCAGAGCCACCTGGGCAGGGCCCTTGCAAAAAGCTGCATAGGCAGGGATCCACCAGGGCAAAGAGGCAGGGCCACCCCATTGAGCCCTGGGCATGATGCCACAATCACCCCCACGGTATGTCTAGAGAAGGTGGGACTGGTGCCCCAGTGTGTGTGGATGGCTGAGCATCAAACCAAAGAGGTTTAATATGTCATGGTATTTGCTCTGCTACATATTGTACTTTCTTGAGAACCAACACCCCTTTCTTCCTTCCTATTTCTCCCTTTGGGAATGAGGATAACTATCTTATGGCTATTCCACCATTGTGTTTTGGAAGCACATAACTAATCTGGTTTCAAAAGTTCAGCTGGAGAGAAATTTTTGCCTCAGGATAAATCATATCTCCAGACTCATCTACATCTGATTTGGGCAGTATTTAGATAAGACTTTGGACTTTAGACTTTAATGTTGGTACTAGTTAAGACTTTTGGGATGGAATTAGTATATTTTACACATGAGGAGGACATGAATTTTGTGGGATCAGGGCAGAATGCTACAGAATGAATGTTTGTGACCCCCTAAAATTCATATGTTAAAGCCCTAACTCCCAACGTGTTGGTATTTAGAGGTAATGCCTTTGAGAAATAATTAGGTTTAGATGAGGTCATGAGGTTGGGGTACCTATGACAGAATTAGGTTTCTTATAAGATGAGAATAATTTAGTGTCCTTAAGATGTTGAGGGTGCTTTTTCTTTGTCTCTCTCCCTTCTTCCCTCTCCTCTCTCTCCTCCTTCCCTCCCTCCAATGTGAGGACACAGTAAGAAGAGAGCAGTGTACAAACCAGGAAGCAGGCTCTCATCAGACACCAAATCTGCTGGTGCCTTAGTCCTGGACTTCCCAGACTCTAGAACTGTGAAAAGTAAATTTGTTATTTATAAACCTATGCTATTTTGTTGTAGCAGCTTGAATGGACTAAGACACAGCCCAGGTTGACTAAGACAAAAGGAAAAATCCCACACAGAACCTTGATAACAAATAAAGACCACTAACCACTTCTCTAGGTGATTAAAATACACAAGAATTGAAGTCATGAGAGACTCATGAGATCACAAAGATTAAATATTAAAATTGTCAAAGCTCTTTGAGGCATCAACCTTGGGTCCTCTCTTACCCCTTAAGAAGAATAATCTTTAAACATTTAATGTATTTGAATCCTTCAAGCTAAGGATTCCAGGTAAATCCAGAGAGAAATTTCAAGGAGGACAAGTAAAATAGATCAGAACACAGAAGATTACTGTTCACATTTTCTTGTAAGAATTCTACTTAAATTCTGTGAATTTCACTCTCAGAGATCTTATTTTTCGGGTATATTGATTCATAGAAGCAGACATACCTATCTTTGGCTGGATTCAGGGCAGTGCCTAAGCAACTAACGTGCTTAATAAAACATAAGCAGAACTCATTGTCCCTTTAGGGGAATGACAGTCAGATTACATCATGATTATGTATTGCACAAGGATATTTTGGTGACATGTTTAAGGGAATATCTGCATACCTAGTACCAGAACTAGAAATACAGAAAACAGTCTTTAAAATCTGCTCTCACAAATCTCTGAGAGACAGAAATCCAAAGCACAAAAACAGCAAAGAAGAGTGTTCATGGTCTTCTGCCAGAGGCATGGGGGGGAAAATGAGATTTCTACTTTCTCATTGTTCAGGGTAAAATTGCTCCAACCTGAAGATAACATGAGAAATGGAAAGGGGGGTAGCATAGAACACTAACCCTGAAAATCATTCCCTCCTGAAGCCTTCTCTTTTTCACAATGACATCTTGGCTAGAATAAAACTGGCAAGCCTGATAGACATCACCACAAGCCACATTTGCTGAAGATGTGATTTTTTTCTTCTTCCTTCAAATGNACTAGAGGAAAGGTGATCCTTATTATAAAGTGGCAAAGAACTTGACTGAATTGTGTTCTAGTGTTCTGTGAATAGAACTTGTGAACAATGAAACTAGATATTTAGCTGAAGAGATTTCTAAGTGAAGTGTTGATGGAGTGGCTTGGTTCCTCCTGACTGCTTACAGTTAAATGTGAAAAAAGAGAAATGAATTGAAGAAGTAGTTGTTAAGCTAAAAGAACCCAAAACTTAAAGATTTGGAAAATCCTCAGCCTGTCCATATGGCAAAAAATGAGAAAGTATGCTCAGAAGAGAACATCAAGATATGGCTGACCAATTATTTGACAGAGAGATTAATGTTGATGTGAACCATGGACTTAATCTCAATAGAATCCAGGAGATGACATAGAATTACACCAAAAGAAACACTGCCTGCTGGGATTAAGGAAACAGAGAAATACAATGGAATGAAGGCAGGCTGTAAACATGCATTATCCTTCAAGAAATGAAAGTCCCCAAAGCTGATTCAGAGATCATCAGGGCTACTATTCCCACCACAGGACCAGGGGGAAAGGCTGCCCCCACCTTGATTTCAAAGGGCAGGACTACCATCCAGCAGAGCCACCTGGGCAGGGCCCTTGCAAAAAGCTGCATAGGCAGGGATCCACCAGGGCAAAGAGGCAGGGCCACCCCATTGAGCCCTGGGCATGATGCCACAATCACCCCCACGGTATGTCTAGAGAAGGTGGGACTGGTGCCCCAGTGTGTGTGGATGGCTGAGCATCAAACCAAAGAGGTTTAATATGTCATGGTATTTGCTCTGCTACATATTGTACTTTCTTGAGAACCAACACCCCTTTCTTCCTTCCTATTTCTCCCTTTGGGAATGAGGATAACTATCTTATGGCTATTCCACCATTGTGTTTTGGAAGCACATAACTAATCTGGTTTCAAAAGTTCAGCTGGAGAGAAATTTTTGCCTCAGGATAAATCATATCTCCAGACTCATCTACATCTGATTTGGGCAGTATTTAGATAAGACTTTGGACTTTAGACTTTAATGTTGGTACTAGTTAAGACTTTTGGGATGGAATTAGTATATTTTACACATGAGGAGGACATGAATTTTGTGGGATCAGGGCAGAATGCTACAGAATGAATGTTTGTGACCCCCTAAAATTCATATGTTAA
>NC_048228.1:57920381-57947454 GCF_002007445.2 Ailuropoda melanoleuca | reverse complement strand
GCATGCTAGAAATATGGATGTTAACAGTGATTCTGAAGGTGAAGTCTCAGATAGAAATGAGGTTATTGGAAACTAGAGGAAAGGTGATCCTTATTATAAAGTGGCAAAGAACTTGACTGAATTGTGTTCTAGTGTTCTGTGAATAGAACTTGTGAACAATGAAACTAGATATTTAGCTGAAGAGATTTCTAAGTGAAGTGTTGATGGAGTGGCTTGGTTCCTCCTGACTGCTTACAGTTAAATGTGAAAAAAGAGAAATGAATTGANAAATACTAAGACATTAGCCATACTAAACAAAGGCTCTGCGTAATTGTGTACATAATCTAATAGCCTGGTTTTTATAGACTAAATCTAACCTAAAATACATACTGCACCACTATATTTGTTCATCATTTCCCAAGCAGAGCACATGATATGCTGTATGAAAGACAATCTTTCATCATTTTCAACAATAAATCCATACACATAAAGGGAACTAGAGATGATGAACTTCACAATTAAGAGTAATAAGGAACAAGAACAGAAGAATACTCTTATTTCTCTATCTTTTATACCATTCACACACAGATATCAAAACCTCCAAACAATATACCAGAGAAAGGACAACATATATATGGAGTAAAAAGCAGAAATATCAAATCACTTATATATATTATACAAATACCCAAGCTGTACATAAAATTTCAAATTGAGGTATCTAAAATCAACTCAAATCAAAAGCAGTCCCTTAAAAGATCATATGCTTTCAACTTTGGTTTTGTTTTTAAAACTAAAATTCTTCTTTTTTTAAAAAAAAAAACNTCTGCTACATATTGTACTTTCTTGAGAACCAACACCCCTTTCTTCCTTCCTATTTCTCCCTTTGGGAATGAGGATAACTATCTTATGGCTATTCCACCATTGTGTTTTGGAAGCACATAACTAATCTGGTTTCAAAAGTTCAGCTGGAGAGAAATTTTTGCCTCAGGATAAATCATATCTCCAGACTCATCTACATCTGATTTGGGCAGTATTTAGATAAGACTTTGGACTTTAGNGGTTTTCTCCTTCCCTTCCACTTTCTACATTTAATTTTATTGCTCATAATATACCACTTTCAACAATTTTTATTGTTATTGGTTTTTTGTTTTCTGTGTGATCCATATTTATGAATGATACACTCATGAAACTGTTTTTTTTTTAATTCATCAAATTTAGACTTTATTTATTGCCTTCCTACTGAGCTACATCATGACATAACTCATTTATGCCATCACCCATTACTTCTCACTTTCCTCTCCCCAGTACATTAATATCATTAGTTCCTCTATTTGGTTAATTTTATAATTAAATAATCTGCTTATAAGCTTACCCCTTATTTCAAAAAATATTGACAACTGATCTTGTAAAACAAAAATATGCATGATTCTCCCTTCCCTGTGACTTGTTCTTTCCCTACCTTCTAACTTCTAATTTTGATCATCTCTACTTTTGTATTTTTAAAATTCATCATATTTATAGTTGGATCTCTAAATGCTATGGATTGATTCTAAATGCTGAAAATCAATGAAGAGTAGTTATTGATAGAGGTTTTGTTGACCATACTTGACTATGATGAGATTTTTCTCTTGGACAGCTTTTTTTTTTAATGATTCTACTTTTTCCTAGAGTTACCAGCTGCTTAATTGTGTATGTATTAATTATCTTTATCACCCTCTTAAGTTATTCCAGGATAGTTTCAAATCTCTGGAATCTCCCCTCTTTTTTTTTTCTACTATCTACCTCCTAACAGATTATTACTTTGAGCGACATTCTTTTTTTTTTTATTATTCAAGATTTTCTTTATTTGAGAGAGAGAGAGAGAACACAGAGGGAGAAGGAGAAGCAGACTCCTTGCCAAACAGAGCACTGGACACAAGGCTCGATCCCAGAGTTCTGGGATCACTTGTTTCTGGTAATCTAGTTTTTCTTTATCTACGGAAGCTTTTAAGATCACATCTTTACCCTTAGTATTCTAAAATATCACAGTGTCTCATGGTTCTTTTTTACACACCTGAGTGTACACTTAACAGCCTTCAGCTTTTACACCATCTCTTGCACCTTTTTCATAGTACCCTATTCTTTTTTATAGACTGCAATATTTTCTCAATTCTTTCCAACTCAAGATAATTTAAGTTTCTCTTTTGTTCCCCTAAATTATCTGCTTCCTCTCGTTCTTTCTCTTTTTCTAAGATTTTATTTATTTATTTGACATACATAGAGAAAGAGCACAAGCAGGGGGAGCAAAAGAGAGAGAAATAGGCTCCCCACTGAGCAGGAAGCCCAGTGTGGGGCTGGATCCCAGGACCTTGGAATCCATGACATGAGCATAAGGCAGACACTTAACCGACTGAGCCACCCAGGTGCCCCTATTTTTCTTTTTCAAAATATATTTATATTGGTGTCTTGGATATCCAAGAATCTTAGTTGTTTTATTTTTTTTTCTTTTCTTTTATGCAAGGAATAATTTTATTTAATAATTAAATTCTTTAATTTTCAACTTATTTAAAAGATATAATTTTTTAATGCCTAACATATCTCATGACATTAATTATTATCTGTACACTAATAATGACCCTCCAATTTATATCTCTAGTCAGGATCCCTCCTCTCAACTCCAGAATCCAAGTACAAATGCTTACTCGAATCATTACTTGATTTCTAATTGACATCTCAT
This sequence comes from Ailuropoda melanoleuca, assembly GCF_002007445.2. Taxonomy (NCBI): domain Eukaryota; kingdom Metazoa; phylum Chordata; class Mammalia; order Carnivora; family Ursidae; genus Ailuropoda; species Ailuropoda melanoleuca. Next base: position 57,944,759 of record NC_048228.1, on the reverse strand, counting down.
TCTTAATCTGTCCAGAAATAAATTCCTGACCCCACATCCCTATATCACCATTTTTTTTTTCTTCCACATTTTTCTCTTCCTCCAGAGTTTAATCAAAAAACCCTGGAATCTTCCTTAACACTTTCACAACCACTACCCAATCCATCGAAAAGTTATCTCAGCTCTAAATATTTCTAAGTATTTCTCAGTACCTCCAGTACTGCCCACCTGATCCAAGTTCCTATCATAACAATTCAAGATTATAGTTGTGGCCTCCTATTTGGTTTCCTTGCTTCCACCTCTATTTCCCAATGGCCTATGCTTTGCAGAGCACCCAGAGTGACCATTTTAATAAATCAGAGCAACTATTTTAACATGTCATGCTTTTCCTAAAAACTCTATAAATATGTAAAACTCCAAATGTCCTTCCTTATTTGATGGTCTTCACATACCCAGATTTTCCACTCTTTTCTTATCTCCAGCGACTTTTTCACTCACTCACTGTTTTACCCCTCTGGCCTCCTTGCTGTTACATAAACATTTCAAGACCTCTCCCACCATAGGGCATTTCAACTTGCCATTCCCTTTGCCTGGATGCTCTTTTTCCAGATATCCTCATGGCTCCCTCTCACTTTTTTGAGTGTATGCTCGAATATAACCTTATCAGAGAAACTTAACCATTCCACCCTATAAATAGGAACTTCCCCTACTGCAGCATTTCCTACTCCTGTGGTGAGGCTTATTGCTCTCCATAGCACTTACAAATGCCCAACACAATCTATATTATTTTTTTTTTATTCCTTATCACCCCAACATTGTAATGTGAGATCTTTATTAGCAGATCTTTTTTTTTTTTCCTTTTGTTAACTGCTCTTATCTCTAGCACTTACGAAAATGCCTGGCACACAGTGGGAACTTACTTAACATTTGTTGAGTAAATGAATGAAGGGATATGTGAATGAATAATAAGACAATATTAAATATGGTTACAAGTTATAACAACAAAGTCAGTTAGGAAAAGCTTGACGTGTTTTGACCTGAAAGAAGTTCAGAGAGGCTGGCCCAATAAACAAGGGGAAAGAGGTCTTGGGATGACAGTGATGAGTCAGGTGCCTGCTGATCACCCTGGGATTTGTATAGCAGGCTGAAGAATTTTAATTTTATTTTAAGGGAAATATCAAGCCATTAGAAAGTTTAAGCAAAGGAATAGCATGATCTTATTTTCTCCCAAGTTTCTACTTTGTCTACTAAGTAAAATATAGAATAAAATGGAACCAAGAGAAAAAGAGAGACTATCAATAAGGCCATTTAAATAGTTTGGATGAGACAGGATGCCTTCTTGGACAAGAGTGGTGGCACCTAGAGATGGAGAGCAAAGCTAAATCTGGAATATATTTTGTAAGTATGAAAAAAAGGAATTACTAATCACTTGCATGTAGCAAGTGAGGGGAGGAATTCTGGCTTGAATAATGGGAACAACTAGAGGAAGAAAGAATTGGGGCAGAAATTTGCTCTGGATGTAGTAAGTTTGAGATGCTTTTGATGCCTTCCAGATACTCTCCATAAGGAAGAGCTTGCTTCACCTCTTTCCCCTGTTAAAGTAGCCACTGCCTCAGGAAACTTCATTGGCACCTCCCTACCAAGCAAGCACTTCCCAAGTAATAAAGTGCAAGATCTCTCTAAATTTTAGAGTACTCCAGACTACCTTTATTTGGAGATTCTAGAACTCAAAATGACAGGAAGTGGATACAGTCTTGCATAGATTTTGTAACTGAAATCAAAAGTAAGGCAATTCTATATGACTTAGCTCCTATCCTTCCTTGGACAGATGTCCCAGCAGGAAATCTGGCCTGAAAACAAAAGGTTGTTACAAAATTCATATTTAATTGCTTCTTGTGGTATGTCAGATAACCCTAAATTGTCACCAAGAAATTGAGTATTCCTTCTTATGTGGTAGAGAAATAATAAAAGTGCCTAGGACAGCCGGTCACCATTAGGCAGATGACGATCTATTCATTGTTCACAAAATGGAAATTCTCCATCTCAAATCTTTTCTCTCTTAACCCTACAGTTACAAATTGCCAAACTGTCTGGGAGCTCAAAAAGTAGTTTGGGTATGAGAAATAAATTTGAAAATTACGAGTTCAAAGGAAGCATTTAAAGCCATGGAAAGAAAGAAATAATCAGGATGTAAAGGAAGTAGACACAAAAGAGATCTTTGGGCTTCACAGGGTTTGGGCAGAAAAGTAATCCTATAAGGGAGACTGAGAAAAAGTTGAAGAAAAAGGATGAAAATCAAAGGGGTATGCTGGAAACTAAGAGAAACTAATGCTTTTTTTGATAAAGAGGAAATGGGCTATTATATCAATTTTGCTGAGAGTTTAGATAAAAGGATAGAAATTAAGTATGGCAATATTGGTGATCATGAAAAAAACAGATTCACTGACATATTGAGGGAGGAAACAAAATTACAATGGCTTAATAAGTGATTGGGCCATCAGAGAATGAAGATAACTTACATAGAAAATGCCTTCCCCAAACTGGGATGTTAAAATGAGCAGAGAAATGCAGCAGTAGCTGGAAGGATGTGAAAGTGAATGAAATAATTATTAGTGTACCAAGAGCTCAGCAGAGAATGCACAGCAGTGCCCCGCAAGTTGAACAGACCCTATTAGACAGTGTTGACCAAGCAAATACTGAGCACACTGTAGAGCCATGGCCAGAAGGGACAATAAGATAAATCCACTGGCAGTGTCCAGCATTAGAGGCTTCAGGCTCTGGGCTCAGAAAATGTCCTCTAATAACCTAAGGTAACTTGAAGTCATATTCTTTGGGGCAGTTAAGTGTTGTGTGAAACATTATGGGACACTGAGAGATAAGAGAACAGTGCATATGACCTTTAGTTACTCCAGTATTTTTGCTACTAATACTTGCTGGTGTTCTTTTATTATTATTATTATTATTAATTATGATTATTATACCTCTTTGTGTGATACTATTTATATAGTATTGTCATGTGCCTGGCACTATCTTAAGTGCTTTTACAAATATTAACTCATTAAGTCCTCATTTCAACCTCCAAGGTTCATATTTTTTTTTTTTTATTTCACAAACTGAGGCACAGAGAATTCTGTAAGGAAGGTAGTCTTTTTCTAGAGGCCATGACTTCAAGTTCTGCATTAAGTTGGTACTATTTCACTTAAGTACTTGTTTGCAAATGAGCATTGTTACATTGTCAAGATGGAAAGCACTTGCCACAGCTTCTAGATGAGTGATTCAATCCAAGTGAAGAACACCTCTTCCATTAATTACATTCAGCACTCTTGGGGACTTGTGGCATTGCTCACCTGAAAGGTCTGTGAGCAAGCTGTGTTGGCAAAGCATCCTCCATTACTCATTTTCTTTAACATACTTTAGAAACAAGCACGTGGTTTAAAGGCTTAATCTTTATAATTAATAGGTATGGCTGATGAACAACTGATTACTGTTTTTGTTTTGTTTCACTGTAGGGGACAAGATTTCTATCTCATACCCTGACTTCTTTTCACAGTTCTCTAAGTCTTGAAAAGAGCCTCTGTGAGAATTGTTGCACCTCTGAAACCAGAAACTCATCATCCCCTCTGACAGGCTGATTCCTTCTCTCATGCCCACTATACTATGTGTGTTCTTTGACCTCAACGTATCTTGATTCCTCTGTCCCTTCTTTTTTGCCCTATCTAGCACCTTATTTCTAACCTTATTTCCTTAACTGTCCATCCTAAATCTGTGTATCAATTTAACCAACCTCTTGCTAGCACTCTCAATTTCTTTACCCTAGTATGTTTCTAGTTCAATATCCTGAAAAATGATCACTTAAATCAATCCAAATATCTGCATGCTCTCCTCTACCGCCAGGCTTCTGAAAGCCCAGCCATGTCGATATGATAGTTATATGGACTGATGATGCTAACAAGTCCTGGCCATCACGCATCGATCTTCTTAGATGGTTGAGGGCAGCTCTCTTTCTCCTTATCTCCTCCCATTAATGCATGGGTTGGACTCCACCTGACTCAATTTCAACTTCACATTACAGAGAGGAGTAAAGTAAGTACTTCAGCTGCTTCCTCACCATCACCATCACTTTCATCCCCACATCAGAGGAGAAAGCATTGCTTCTTTTTCCCAAGGTGCTTCTTTCATAAATGCTTTCTCTCCCATCCCCAGAGTTTTGCTCCAACCATTAACCAATTGTCCTGTACTGGCAACCTTTTTCATTCCATTATCTCCTTCCTATACACGGAATCCAAAATATAGTCAAATAAGAGACGCAAATAAAAATAAATATTGGGGCACCTGGGTGATTCAGTCAGTTAAAAGCATTGACTCTTTTTTTTTTTTTAAGATTTTATTTATTTATTTGACAGAGAGAAAGGCAGCCAGAGAGGGAACACAAGCAGGGGGAGTGGGAGAGGAAGAAGCAGACTTCCTGCTGAGCAGGGAGCCTGATGCTGGGGATCGATCCCAGAATGCTGGGATCATTACCTGAGTGGAAGGCAGAGCCACCCAGGCGCCACAGCATTGACTGTTGATCTCAGTTTAGGTCTTGACCTCAGGGTTGTGAGTTCAAGCCCTGTGCATGGAGCCTACTTAAAAAAGAAAAAAAGGAAAAAAATTAATTTAAAAAATAAATAAATAGAAAATCTCCTACATACCATTTCCTTTCATCTGGTTTTTATCTCTACACATCATGTCTACCCTTCCCAACATATTAATACTTATGAAAAACTTTTAGAGCACTCTGTGTGTCAGGCACAGTTCTAGAACTCTACATATATGTGAACTCCATCCATATAGCAACCCTATGAGGTAAGCACTTTATTATTCTCATTTTACAGAAGAAAAACTGAGTCATAGCAAGTTTAAGACATTTTTCAGGGTCACACAGGAGTACTCCCCATTGTTTCTTTGACTTACTAATAAATTTTACAATAAATTACATTAAATAAATGGCCAGTCACCTGCTTACTTTAATTTTTCCCAGCTTTTAAAAATTTAAGCGGACCACCTCTTTGAGGATTTTTTAAAATTTCCTTTCAGATTTTTAGAATTTTTGCTTTCTTAGATTTTTCTGAGTACTATTTTATATCTTATATCTCTACCATAACTTCAACTTCACTCATTCTCAATGACTTAAATTGTTAAAAAAATAAACTGTAATTAAATTTAAAGTATACAAATCTGAACATATTTTCATTCATAATGAAATGAATATAAAAAATATTCCTCATGTGTTATCCCTAAAATTATTTTTCCCTCAAATTATTTTTAAGTAACTTCAAAAGAACTATTAAGAAGTATTTAGGAATATCAGTTTTAAATAAAAAATACTAAATAAGGCCAAAATTTTTAATTTTAAAAGTGTTGATTAAATCTTATCAAATATTTTATAAAAGTACAATTCATCACAATTTTGCATTTAATTTCCATCTGGTTACCAATGTAAAACAACAATCAGTATTATGTTTCATGAAAGTTATATCCTAGGTAAATACAAATTTAAGAGAAATATGAATTATTTAACCCTGTAAAATATTATAAGCTTTGCAACATTGTGTGAATACTTGCTATTTGTGAGTGTCTTTGGAAACATCATTAGAATGTGAAAAGCAACAGGAAAATAAATGTTCAGCACTACTGAGAAACGATACTATATTTTGCAAGAATCTTTTGGGTTTATACAAGCATTTGACAGTTCAATTAATTGATCTTTTCTCTTACCCAAGCCCTTCCCCTGCTCTGATCTTCCCCTCACTCGGAAGCAATGCTTATTTTCAGTGTCATCTGTAGCACAGCCCACAACTTTTACAGCATTTGGACACAGTTGCCTTTGCATGAAATGAAGAAAAATATTACCCAGGGCAGGAGTAATACTAGTCAAGAGAGCAGATATTTGGGATAATAGGGGTACAAGCACTGAGTGCTAAATTCCCTTGTAGAAAAACAAAGAATGATACATTTGTTGCCTACCAATTCAATGACTTGAAAATATATCCAGTACACACTGCTGTAAATTACAAGTACTTTACAAACCTTTATGGACAAATCTTACTAAAGATTCTTACTAAACTGCAAGCTTACTAAAAACTAGAATTAGGTCTCCATTGATTACCATAGTCTTTCCTAATAAAGACCCCATCTTCTGGCACACACCCGGAAATACTGCTGTAAATGGTGCATTGTTTCAAGGAAGGTTAAGCTGGGATCAAGCACATATATATGCGATGAACATGCTGAGGGCAAAATACCCTCTAGTGATTTAAATGAGAGTATTTCAAAAGATAATTAGATAACATATCCAAAGATTGTTACTAATATAGTATGTACATTTTCCCTTTTCTCATTTTTTTCTTTTTGAATGAACAATTTCCAATAGTAAATATAGAAAACCAAGAGCTCTTTAACCATTAAATTTTCTGATCGCTATTGCTTGTATACAGTTGATATACAGGGAAAAATGTTGCTATTAAACTAAATTTTAAGTAAAAGCACATTATAGTAGAAATAAGACCCTCCAGAGTATAATTTTATGAGACCATTATTGCACGGTAGCTTGGGCAGTTGAACTCACATGAAACAAATAGCTCCATAAAACAAGTCCCAAAGTGGCCTATTGCTTAATTAAATTCATATACAAAACATCCCTCTGCCTTGACATGTGTACATACATATATTAGATATATTTTAAAATTCAGTCTGAAAAATATGACCTCATAAAGATGCAAAGGTTTAGACACCACTTCAAAGCCAAAGAACTTCTTGAAGCAATATTTTACATGGAACTGTGACTTTTAAAATAATTGCTTTTTTTTTCTTAACACAGTGAGGATAGTCAGTTTGATGTATACAATATGTTTAAGATTTCTGTCTATAAAGATACACCAGAGTCTATATGAAATGCTTGCATTGAATGCAAGTACTGCTAATTCTTCCTTCTATTTCAACAAAATGGAAGCATTTCTAGGGAAGTCTGGGGGGGGAGACGCATAGGAAGAAACACATTTACAAGATCCATAGCCTAATCCTTCAACTGAAATGTGTCTACTTAGGAGAATGTTAATTTAATGAATGCAAATAAATTAAGACATATTCTTTGCCTTGAATATAAAATTGTTTTACCACAGTGTATTACTCTACTCTTCTGTTTCATGAACCACCTACATGTGGGTAACAGCCCTCCTGGAGCAGAATGCGGTCCAGTCTGTTCAATAGCCTAAAAACACCCTAAAGCCATCTGGTAGTAAATGTGTTCATGGAAGCAAGGGAGTAAAATGAAGAGACTTTATTCAAAACATGTTACTAATTGATTATAAGATTTTGTGTCCACAAATGTTCTATCAGTTTCAAGATTTCACATTAAATAATCTGGAATGAATAATTTTAGCCTCTCAATTTTCACCTATTCTTTTGGGAAATTCCTCAATAACACCTATTGAACTAGTACCCCAAAGAAGAATGGGAAACAATGCATAAAATCTAGACAAGTACATACAGGTGATTTTCAAATATGGAAAATAAATGAGACCAGTTTTAAATGTATAAGCAAGAAGTTCCACATTTGGGTAAAATTCTCAGGGCTTATAAACAGAAAAATGAGGAGGGCTTTATACTGGTGTGAATAATTTTGGCAACCAGACACTGAAACTGTCCTGCTTAAGAACAACAACAATCATAAGAATAACTATTATTTATTTAGAATTCAGGAGGCACCAGGCATTATGCAGAGCATTTTACGTTGGCTACCTCTCTCTAGTCCTCATGACATATCTATGGAGATATTCTTCTTTCAGATGAAGAAACCAAGGCACACAGACTTTAAGCAATGTACTTAAAATTACAGTTAGTAAATAGCAGGGCTGAAATTCCCTTTTTTTTTGCTGATGTAAAAGCTCATCATTTTAACTCCTACCCCTTTGCTGGCAGCTTTAACTTCAAGTCGTGATCTGGCCACAGGGAGAACCTAGGCAGTGCACCTTTAGAAACTCATAGAGACGACTTCACATTCAGGCCACTGACAAAAAAAAAAAAAAAAAAAAAAAAAAATTTTAATCTGTTAGAGATACATCCCAAACATTCACCTCACCAAAGGTAACTGCACAATGCAACCTATGTCCAACCCTGTCGTGGCAAAGCAATATTTCTGTAAAAGAAGAGGTTTATGTTTAGAAACAGTGGGTGTCTTTCTGAGTCATTTATATTCATGGAGGAAAAGCACACAATCTTTTCTCTGGGCCAATCCTCTCAAGGTGTGTGAAAACTAAGGCGAGGTCACGGAACATGTACTTTGTCCTATCCAGCAAACAAGGCTGAACAGATGGTGTGAGACTTCAACAGCAGAAAGGCTGAGCAAGCCCCCTGTCTGAATGAAGAGCATGTGTGAGCTGTCATGGCCCTACTTATCACTTCCACCTCAGTCACCCTCTAGACAAATGCCACAGCTAAAGAATAAGGGACAGACTGTGTGTAAGAGCAGATATTACTATTGCCTTGCAAAAGAAATGCACCCCATATTCAAAATAATGCATAGAGAGTAGTGTGGATAATGTTTACCAAGCATGCACAAGACTATAGACACTTGACAAGGAAATGTAATGTTTACTTTGTCAGGATGCATACTCATAATGAGGCCAGAGGGTCTTTTTGTTGTGCCCACCCCTAAACATCACACTTCACCAAATACAGAGATATTACATATTATCCAGATTGTTATGAGTGGCCCTGATGAGATAAAATGAGTCTGCAGCCCTCCTAACAACTATTTCCGTGGAGGATTTGGTTGCAGAGTCGGGAGGGGGGAACACACAGATCTGTTTCCAGTTTGCAACTGGAAAATGCTATTCAAAATATTCATAACAAGGATATCTAAGAGAGGATATCTGAATTCTGGCTCCTCTCTGGCATCATAGTTATATCTCTGGTATTGTCATTTTTAGCAGAAGAAACTATGTGGCATAGTGTCACCAGCTAGACCCCATAATGTCACCAGCTAGACTCCAAGACCTGACCTTTACAGCCCACCTGCTTGTACTCACCAACTTTTGTCCCATATTTTTACTTAAGCTCTTCTTTCCAGCTTATCTCTTAACTCAAACAAATGGAAAGTGAAACCACCCTCCTCCAACTGGCCCAGACCTCCCAGACCATCCAGACCAGATTGAGCAGAACACCTAACTCAGGCCTGTTCAGATAGACCATGGAGTGACCTCTAGAATGACTGACAACTACTTTTACCTCATTATAATACTAAAATCTCTGCCCATGGAGCCTCAGTCTCATTTACATCACATGCAATGTATGTAGAGGCATAGTTCCCCGAGGCACATGCACAGCCTTATGCCCACTTCTATGTATGATGACGTATCTGCTATTTTAAATATTCATATTCTAATAATCTAAATATTCACATCTAATAATCTAAATAGTCATCCCCTATCTAAATATTCCTATTAAATATTCATCCTAACCCTAAATAAAAGGAACCCATCCAGCCTTGCTGGGGAGTCACAGCTTTGAAAGTCATTCCCGGTGATCTCCTTATTCACTGCAATTCAACCTGGTGCATGTTCTGACTCACCAGGGAGCAAACACATTGGTTCAGTTACAATAGTAGGATTATTTATGCACCTCAGAAATTCAAATTAATCTTTCAGTAAAGGTAGAATCTTCTAAGATCTCAACTGAAAGAATGTGGCACTGAGGGGCGCCTGGGTGGCATAGCGGTTAAGCGTCTGCCTTGGCTCAGGGCGTGATCCCGGCGTTCTGGGATCAAGCCCCACATCAGGCTCCTCTGCTATGAGCCTGCTTCTTCCTCTCCCACTCCCTCTGCGTGTGCTCCCTCTCTCACTGGCTGTCTCTATCTCTGTCAAATAAATAAATAAAAATCTTTTTAAAAAATGTGGCACTGAAGCTGTCAAGTATTTTTCAGCCACTGTTCCATAATATTAAGATTTTGAGGATGTTTTAAATATTTTCAAATAAAAGTCTCTTTTGACATGTAATACTCTTTGAATTTTATCTCTTGATTTTTTTTTAAGGGAACTCATTTTTTCTTAAGTTTATTTATTTTTTTTAGTAATCTCTACACCCAACTTGGGGCTCAAACTGATGATCCCAAGATCAAGAGTAGCATGCTCTTCCTACTGAGCCAGCCAGGCACCCCTCAAGGGAACCAGGGAACTCATTTTAAGATCTATATTTTTTTAAAAAATCTATATTTTCAACAAATATTTATCAAATGCCCAGAAAATACAAGGTATTTTTCAGTGGTGTCTCAGAAGACCTAAAGATACGTAAGACACAGATATTCCTGACCTCAGAAAGAATTTATTGTCAAATAACAAAGGTAAAGAAAATAACTGAAGCTATAATGCTAAACAGCCCAAGGGAAGTGCTATTTGAATGATAGAAACTAAATGTCTAGGAGAACTTCAGANGTTATAATGCTAAACAGCCCAAGGGAAGTGCTATTTGAATGATAGAAACTAAATGTCTAGGAGAACTTCAGAATTTCAGTTTGGCCACAGAACTTTTGAATGACCTTATAAATCTTGACTGTGGCCAAGTTCAAAGCACTTGAGATAAGGAAGACTCTTTGCGGGGCGCCTGGGTGGCACAGCGGTTAAGCGTCTGCCTTCAGCTCAGGGTGTGGTCCTGGCATTATGGAATCGAGCCCCACGTCAGGCTCTTCTGCTAGGAGCCTGCTTCTTCCTCTCCCACTTCTCCCGCTTGNTTTCAGTTTGGCCACAGAACTTTTGAATGACCTTATAAATCTTGACTGTGGCCAAGTTCAAAGCACTTGAGATAAGGAAGACTCTTTGCGGGGCGCCTGGGTGGCACAGCGGTTAAGCGTCTGCCTTCAGCTCAGGGTGTGGTCCTGGCATTATGGAATCGAGCCCCACGTCAGGCTCTTCTGCTAGGAGCCTGCTTCTTCCTCTCCCACTTCTCCCGCTTGTGTTCCCTCTCTCACTGGCTGTCTCTATCTCTATCGAATAAATAAATAAAATCTTTAAAAAAAAAAAGAGGAAGACTCTTTGCTTTAAAGGTCCTAGAATGTAAATTTCTTGGTATTCCGGTGCTATCAGCATTCTCCCTGTCTCAATCCACATGATAATGAAAGAATCCCGCCAGTAAACTGTTTACTATTAAATAACTTTGATTCAGTTATATTGCATGTTATCATTGTCTTTTGCCAAAACACCAAAAACTCGTTCAACAGTAAGAGAATTACTCTCCTTCATATGTTTGAGTACTTTTGTGAACTAAAGTCACAAAGAATATTTAAGTTGCAAGAAAATTTAGAAAGAGAAAAAGTTCTATATTATAGATGAAATGCTGAAACCCAGGTAAGTGAAATGAATCATTAACAGAAAGGAGATTAGAATTTGGGTTTCCTAATTTCTTTCTTTTTTTCTTTCTTTCTTTCTTTCTTCCTTTCTTTTTTAAAGATTTTATTTATTTATTTGACAGAGAGACAGCCAGTGAGAGAGGGAACACAGCAGGGTTAGTGTGAGAGGAAGAAGCAGGCTCCTAGCGGAGGAGCCTGATGTGGGGCTCGATCCCAGAACGCCGGGATCACACACTGAGCCGAAGGCAGACGCTTAACGACTGCGCCACCCAGGCGCCCCATGGGTTTCCTAATTTCTTAATCCAGTGTTAGTTCTACCGCCTTATCCTGGATTAATTATTAAGTCATTCAAATTCATTTAGTTATTGAAAATTCTGTCTATAGGTATTTTTGCTTTGATTATCTTTGACTTTTTATTAACATTGTTTCGCAAGTTATGTATCTATGTCTAAGACAGAGAAACTTGAGTATGAAATTCTTATAAGTAAAGGGATAAAAGCAACTTGACAAAAAATAACTGCTTTTGACTCACATTTTATGAAGGACACAAGTCTATCTTTAATATGAGAGCTGATGTGTTATCATTTTTAGATTTTGAAAGACAAATGCCATCGAATAATAGGGACTGTATCTGACTTTACTGTTGATGCTAATTAGGAGACCCTCAACTGCACACCTTACCCTTGAAACACCCATGAAGTTTACATTTCATTTACCAATGAAAATCATCTGTCAAGTCAACTCCCTCAACGGGCTCTTACTCAACTGAGAGCCAGCCTATGCTAATCTCCCCCATGGCATTCTGTGGCATGCTATTCTTTTCATTCATGAAACTTTTCTCATGGCAATATCATGACATGAAATCTTCTATCTGTATTGATATATGTGTGTATTCAGTAGTTCAATATCTGTCATCTGACAGATTGTAAGCTGTGTGAAATTAGTCAAGTGCATCAATTTCATCCTGGTTCCAGTCATTATTCAGTAAATATTTTTTGAATGACCAAAGGATAAATGATTGGATAATCTTCTTAATTTTAAAATTGATCGATATTCTTAAATTTTAGCTAGGTACAATTCACAAAGGGGGAGTAGTATCTATTACACACAATAAATACTGTTTTAAGTCTACTACTGCTTGTATTAGGCAGGGTCAGGTGATAAAACCCTACCCAAACTCATTTAAACAAAATTAAGAATTTATCAACACAAAACTGGAAAGCTCAGGGTTGCCACTGAGGTGAGATTTGATCCTGTCTTTAATTCATGGCACTAGAATGAATAATCAGCAAAATCAGGGACATTGGTCTGTTTTGTTCAATGATGTATCCCAAGTTCCTATGCCAGTGCTTGTCTCATATTAAATGCCCAATAAATATTTGTTGACTGAATGCTCAATCTCTGTCTCTCAGACAAACTTTCCTATCTGATGGTGTGGCAAGCAGAATAATCACCCTTAAAATGATTCATGAGGACCTATTCATGAGGACCTGTCAATATATTACATAACATAGCAAAAAGGACTTTACAGATATGCTTGAGGTTAGGACCTTAAGATAGGTAGATAATCCAGATGGGCCCAATCTAATCACATATATTCTTAAAATCAAAGGACTTTTCCCAATTATCGTCAGAGAGAAATATGACAACAGAAAAGTAGGCAGAGAGAGATGTGACATGAAGACAAGATCTGCTGTTGCTGTCTTTGAAGATTCGGAGAGATTGGGGCCATGAGGCTGAGAAGCCAAGTAGAGGAAGAACAATTTGTAAAGGAAGCAGTTGGTTATGTTAACAGAAGGAAGGAAAGGGAAACCTTCAAGTTCCTTGACATGTTATAGGGAAGACAGAATTTACACACGAAATAAGACAGAATCCAGCTAAAGGCCACAATACTTGTTACACATAATAACAACTATACAATCCTAAGAAGGAAAGAAATACCATTAGCCCAAAATGTTACTGAAGCATATAGAGTAAGAAACTGAAAATGGATTTTGAAGATTATGGGAAAACAGAATAGAATAAAAATATGGGGAGGATCTTCTAACTAGAAATTAAAATTAAAGCACAGCTACCATGGAAAATGTGAGGAGACAAAGCAATATTGAATGGAATGGTACTTTTTATGGCAAACATCTTCAAAATGTTAAAGAAAGATAAATGAGAAACAGAATGAAGTCATCAAGGTATTAAAGTTTCAAAAAACTGCCTGCAAATGTGTATGAGGTTATTTTTATAAGGATATGTTACAAAGTAAAAAAGATACTTAACTATAACTTCACTACATAGAGAAGCTAGAAAATATTTATGGCTTCTAATTTTGTTCATCTCTCAAAAATTCTACTGAAATACTATTGTCCAAAAATCTGAATGTTCCAAATTGCAGCAAAAAATGCTGCTCTGTGTGGATCCAATATTACAATCATAGAAATTCAAGGAAGCAACCTTTGTTATTGAGGCAGGATTAGAAAATCCACTGTAGAAAGGTCTGAAAGACTTAAGGGAATCAATGTAATTAAAGAAATGTTGATATTAAGCCTATAAAACATATGAATCATCCTGTTGCTTCCTAGGGTGATTCTTCAAGTCATCTGATATTTAATCTTTATTTTCTTTTCTTTTTCAGGGAGAAAAAAATGTAGCTGGAGCTATAGCTTCCTATTTGCCATCAACAAAATCATCAGCATTTTCCATTAACCATTCATCATCAATCTCTCCCTCTCTACCACATATTTCCCCCAAGCATTTCAAAGGTACTTTGCTCTTTAATTTTACTTAAAAACAAAACTAAGTTAAGTGTTCTCTAAGTCTCCCTCCACCTACTGTCTAGTTCTCTTTTCCTCCTCAGGCAAATACCTTCAAAAACTAACCCTCATTTCCAAATTTGTCCTCAGTTGGCTGCACTGTGACTTTGCTTCCCACCTTCCAAAGAAACTGTTCGTGGTGAAGGGACAAAGATCTCTGTTCCTCCCATTAGTTCTTGTTTATTTCACCTCATCCAGGTCTCTGCTCAAAATAACCTTACAGAATTTTTCAGGGCTTAGTTTCCTTTATCTCTGCCCCATCTTTCCCATCCTAAGGCAAAGAGATCTTTTTCTTAACAGCTCCTGCATGGTTTGGGCTTCAGCCCTCTTCATTAACCACTCTTTTAACCCTCTTCCCATGTGATCTTTATTTGCTGTATGTTCCCTGACAACCTTAAAATGTATGTCTCCACCCAAGATCCTTGTCTTGAGTTCCAAACAAAGGTCTCAGGTAGTCTACTGATGCCTCCCCATGGAGACCTCTGAAACTAAATTATGCACCTTTTCTCCTCTCCTAGGTATGCCCTGTGCCTTTAATTTATATTTACTAATTCCTATTTCATGTCACCACCCATTCCTTTAGCTATTCAGGCATTATGCCTTTTCAGTTCTACCTCCTCAAGAGCTCCCAACTGCAGTCATTTTTGTCTATCCCTGCTGAAATGGTTATTCCTTAGGCTTTCCTTATTTCCTACCTGGATTCTTGCTACAGACTTTTAACTGGTGTCCTTGCCTGTTGTATGCCTACACCCCTAATAAACTTGCCATAACCAGTAAGGTTATTAGACTGATGACTTAAAAAAATTCAAGATAATATCATATAAAAGGTCCATCATGGTATCTTCCTTATGCTTCAGCCCCATTACAGTTGAGCACATGCCCTGTGCCTTCATTCGTCTCTGTGCCTTTTTTGTGCTGCTTCTACTCTCTCTCATGTTTTCCCCCATCATCTCCTCCTGGGCTGGCTAACTCTTACTTGTCTTTCACACCCCAATTGAAATCTTGCTTCCTGTAAGTTTCCTCTTCTGACTGCTACTTGTCCCCAACATCCAAAACTACATTAAGGTGGCACGCCAATATATACCCACAGCTTCCTCCCCTTCTTGTCATAGGCCCTTTGTACTTGAATTAACACAATATTAAAATTATGATTTACTTGCTATCATCCACTATCAGTAAGGGAATGCTAGCTGCTGAGCTAAACTAGCCCAAAATTTCAGTATTTTAAAAGTAAAGGTTTACTTCTCACTCCTGAAATTCCTGTCAAAGACAAAACTGGCTCTGGGACAAAATTAACAAAGCCTGTTTATTTGTAAACGTGGGCAAGAGAACCCATGTACCATTGCTTTTATTTCATTAAAGGATCAAAGATGTCAGACAGAAAGTAAATTTTAAAGACTATAAAGAAGAATGCAAGTGTTCTATTAAAATGGTATCTTTGGAAGCAGGGGAAACTCTCCAATTGGTCTCCAGATATATTTGGCAGACAGGTTGACTGGAGGGGACAAGTAAATAGTTCCTGGGCATTAAAGAAGAGGAAAGTTTGCTCAGTGTTAAGCCTGGAGGGTTTTTTGTGTCTGGCCATTTCTTCTAACAGGTGAAGGTTGATGAGGGTGCCTTCTTGTGGCTATACCATCATCACAGTCTTTAGTGGGGTGCCTGCCATGGGGCAGAAAGTTTCTCAGACCAAGCAGTTTTCCTGGCAATTGGGTGGCTTTCTTCCATGTGGTGATTGGGAATCTAGCCTTCTTTTTATGGCTGTGCCATCCGCAAGCTTCAATGAGCAGATAAAAAAATTGGAACTATACTCATAAATCCCAAACAGTAACTAAGAAACTTCACTTCTGTTCTTGTTCCATAGGCAAAATCTTGTCCTATGGCAATGCCAGGATGCTAAAGGTGCTGGGGAAATGTAGCCCTCATTGGGTATCTCCCTCCAAGGGACTTCCTCACACTATGGAGGAAGAATAGAACTTCCAGATAAAAGCTCCTAGCTACCATCTTTACCACACATCCCTACTAGATTTTGAATTGTAACAAACAAATACACAAAACACACACACAAAAAAAACAAAAACAACCATGTATTTCCATTGCCTTGCAAAGTCAGAACACCACATATTTGTTGCTCAAAAACAAAATGGTTGAATGTTTAAATCAATAAATGTTTGAATGGCTCAGTCATCTGAAAACTCTGAATCACTAAAATTGTGTCTTTTTATTCCTAAAGATTTACTCAAGCAAATTATGGTTAATAATGAAATAAAAACATATAATCTATAAGTATAAGGCATCATTCTGAAAGCTAATATTGAATATCCCTCTATTTGCAAAAAAATGAAAATGAATCTAAGAAGCTTTATATATATAATACATATCAAACAAATAGCAATATTTTAAACAGTAAAAATCAATATTATAAAATAAATTACAGAAAAAATGCTGAAAACCCTTGCCAAAGAAATCTTCCTAATATTTTGAGAAGGGAATTCAGGAAAGTCATAGATTTGAGCTTAATAATTAACTAAAAGTGGGTTTCTATATAGTATTTTGGAATAATTTTTGAAGTGCAAGATCATTCTTAGCAATCTGTTCTATTTGTCACTTGAAGATATTTCTAAAATAAAGTTTTCAAAAATAAAGTATGAAATAATTATCAGCACATCACCTAGTGAAAAATAGAATAAACAACTTTCCAATTAGTTTTAGAGGTATTCAGGAATGAATTATCCTCTGCTTTCAGGTTTTCATGAATAATTCAAATTCCGCTGTCAGTAGACCTAATTAGTAATTATCCAAACTATTTCTAAATTATCTGGTTTGAAGCTACCCGTGTTGCAACTAGATGTATTTCCTGATATAATTATTAACCCTATCTGTGTTGGTCTTCTCTCTCTTTCTGTTGCTGCTAATAGAACAGGCATCTCCAGACAGCAGAAAAACCTACAGATTCAGTTTATTAATGTACCATTACCAATGAGCTCCTCTAGTGCTAAGAAACTAACAACATATATCATACAAAGAGATCTTTTAAGGCCTTTATAAATGCTACATTCTACTAATTTAACTGTGTAACCACAGGGAAAAAAAGCTGACTGTAAAAGAATAAACTCTATAGTAGACATGATGTAAGGATAGTGGGGCATAAGGACTTACTCAGGGATGGAGTGAAACTTACTCAAGTAAATGTAGAGGCCCCACACATAGAGAACCTTCCCCATTTGAACCTTGAAAATAATTCAATGCATTTAGAAGTAACATGGTACAAAAAGGAAAATTCATTAGTTTAATGCTGCATCATAATGCTAGACATTATTTTATTTGTATTTTAAATTGTAGTATATTTCATGGTATATATTTCTTAACAACATTATTTGGACTTATTAATATCACCTCCCCCAAAAACCCCAAAGTTTACAAAATAAATTTTCACATCCTGATCCCGAAAAAAAATCTGAAACCTAAAAATTCCTTACAAGTTTTGGGATAAAACAAAACTTAAAACAAAATTATAATTGTTATGTAGAACATACTTCACTGATGGTTGCAAGTCCATCATATATTCTGGGATGAAAATTCTAATTAAGCATGGACATACTCCCTGATTCATTCTCATAGTTCTAGATTTAGATGAGATTATATCAACTTTCTCTTCTTAAAAAATTTTTACTGAAAGCTTACAGGGATTATAACAAGCTAGGCAATTCTTTCAAAATAATCAAAAGTATTTAGTTTTAACCTGCAGGGGTACATCATAAAATTTTATTTCATAATTGCTGTTTTCCCCTAATAATAGCTTTGGCTATTATTGCCCTTAATAACTTCCCTTGTCTCCATACACAGGCAAAATAAATTTTTTTAAAAAATGCTTTCCTTCTTTATTCTTTTTTTTTTCCAATCTAGATTTTGCCAACAACTGAGAAGTATAAAAGATGTGATAGGCTTGTGGTCATTTCTTGAGTCTTTGCCTGCTTAACATTTTTGCCTTACAGTGTTTTTCTCTCTGTTTTGTTCTTTCTCTTGGATGTATTTATAGAAACTTTTCTTATTTCCTTTGAGTCCCTTAGCTACATTATTTCATTTTGCTTTCTTGACTCTCTTATTGTGCGCCTGCATTTCTTGATGGCTAGCTTATATATATTCCTTTCAATCTCCCCTCTTCCATTTCCTATACGATTCTATTTTGTATTTCAGCGCTTAGAGAAACCCACCCTCACCCACAGATATTTTTTAATCTTCTCTGTATTTTTAACCTATATTGGAATCACTGTTGAATTTTCCATGCTGAGCTCATCTTAAAACTTATTTCTTCCTCTTTTTCCCTCACCCTAGCAGTCGGCCACTGATTTCATTTGAACTGATTATGTTGCTCTATACTGTCATAAAAAACTCTTCAACTTTAGCCACTATTCATTATATTAGGGACATTGAACAGTTATTTAACAATTATAAGGGACTTACTGATCCAAAAACAAAATGGGACATTTTATACCTATTTCCATGGTGTTGAACAAACAAGCAAATAGGTGATACAGTATGATTGTAGTCTAAGTCCTTCTCAGTCGTTGAGATAGGACTGGCCTCCCTGAACTAGGACAACAGAAAATTCAGATGATCTCTTTATAGACAACTACTGTTGATCACCTGATGGATATAATGGACAAACTGTGAGAGTTGGTACCGCTACCATGGCCAACCCCAGGTTCACTTTTCCTAAAACCATTCTGTATTAAAATCCCCCTGGGACTCAGAAAGTTTATTAAAGGAACCTTAGCACCAAAGTATATTTTTGAACTCTCAAATTGTACATTATACTTATAAATATAGCCATGGATCCCTAGAAGATGCTGTCATAAGAACAGCTAACCTAAAAATTAAAATTACAAGTTAAAGACCTTTTAGTTAAACCTATGGACATACATTTTCAGGCAAAAATCTACCAAATGCCTGTGACTAGTTTTGGAAACCTAAGAAAAGACCTGAACCCTCACAATTTTGTTAACTAAAACCTACCTTCAGATGTAAGACCTGTTCCAGCCCAGATATTTAATGATGTTGTCCCAATAATCCATTCTGTGCTCTTAAATGAATGCTCTAAATCCAAGGAAATTAAACTAAAAGCTCAGCCTTCCAAACGTGAAAGAAATATAGAGATGATATGAAAGACATTGCAGCTACAGATTGCTTATGAACCATCAGGCGGCACATTTATGAGCAAGGGCAAATATTACCTCATTTCATTTGACTGGCACCAGTTGAAGAAGGAACAGAAATTACATATTAGTTTCACTGTGGCTATTTAGAAACATCAATTTGAATCAGTCTACATATACAATATGTGATATTATATAATATGTATATAACATATAGAAGTTTTATATTTTTGTACACTGATGTCCTCAAACACCTAAATAGCTAAAAAGCAAGTGATCAAGCATAAAATCAAGCAGTCTCTCACAAGAAGTAGAGGAAGAAAAATCAACTTTAAAAACCTGCAAACCTGCAAACAAGACTGCCTGCTAAAGGACTGCTCTGCCCCCTCCCCACCCAAGTAGAAAGGAAGGCATTCTCCATATGCATCTGTAAATAAATGACATATAAACTTAGTCATGAATAAAAGAAAAAGGACAACTTTTTGCACCATGAAGAAAGGGTAAAGTAAAATATCATCAACATTAAGTGGATTTTTTTTCTTTTTTATAGATTTTACATTTTAAACACATATGTCATGACATTTTAATGTAGCAGTCTGAAATGGAGAAATAGCACATTGATTTTGTGCCCCAGAGAAAAATAAACAATACCACTTTCAAAAAAGGTTTTAGCTTGAGATTCTCTTGAACCATATAAAGGACATTTATCCCCAAACTGAATGACATTAGTAATGACTGCGCCTCCTTGACTACTCTTTCCATCTAAATATTCGGGTTTGATCCATCAGTGAGGTCGCCATAGTGCCCAAGCTGTAATACAATGCACTGATGAAAAATTACTATGAATTCAAATTGACATAAAGAGTGCCACCAAATCCAGAATACACTGCATCAATACAGAATTAATAGGAAAGATTGACCGATATCCTTCATGCATTTAGCTATAAAACCAGCAATTTTCAGATAAAATTTTAATGAGTCATTTAAAAATGTATATCCAAGTAGCATGTATTTTAAATATTTTTCCTCCCTGAAATTCTTTTCCTTTCTATTTTTCATTTGTTGAAGACAGACCCTGTGTGATGATTCTTAGTAGTCCTAAAGTGAAATGAAAGAAAATGCTTTTGTCAGGATCAAACTAAATGTTAAAGAGGTTTAAAAAAATGTATATTCTACTTTTGACATAGGTAAAATCTATTAATGGTGATATGAGTTACATTTGACCATAGAGGAATTATTTATAACTTCTCCTAGGTTTAAATACTGTCACCTGAAGATCCTTGTTGTTGATACATGTGATATCTGAGGTCTACTGGGTATAAAGAAAGTAAAATAGTATTTCTATATTTTCTTTTAGGAAACACACTACTAACTTCACCAAAAGATATACATTGGAATCTCATTAAAATACTCTAATTGAGATGTATGATACAAGACTGACATTTAGAAGAATTTATAATAAGCAAATATTCTCCCAAAGCCAGATTTGCAGAATGGAGTATAATATAAGCCTAGAGCATATATAAACAAGTTGGTCGACTTAGAAAATATTAACTCAAATGTCAGTTTGACAACGGGAAACTCCCATTTACCATTTTTTTTTTAAATTACAAATGAATGAAGTCTTCTTTACTCACTTCTGTATTGTTTTCTCCAATTACAGTAGAAACCTGAAGTGTGGTAAGCCTTAAAGAAGTAACTCAGGGACCGGAGAAAAGGTGGCAGAGGAGTAGGGGACCCCTTTTTCAGCTAGTCCTGAGTCGAGCTGGATACCTACCAGCCCATCCTGAACACCCACATAATCAGCCTGAGACACAGGAAGATACATCTGGATCTCTATAAACGAACATCTCCAGCACTGAATATTGAGGTATGAAGTGGGGAGCCATGAATACCCACACATATATCAGAAGATAAACGGAAGGGGGAGGGAGCCGACACGCACAGGCACTGGGAAGCAGTAGTCACCTGCAATGGGGAGCTGGCCAGACTCCCGGACCAGCACCAACGAGAGAGCAGACTGAGACCGTGAGCGTGGGAACATGCATGCGGCGAGACTGAAAACATAAGCTCCAGAGTGCTCACTGGAACCAGACTGATACCAGGAGCTCGGGAGCGCATGCGCGACCCGAAGGAAAACCAGCCCTCCGGAGCATGCATGAACCACACTGAAACAGGGAGTTCGGGAGCGTGTGCAGGAACGGCGGGGAAGAGGGGGGGGTGGCAGCTGTGGTGTTAGAAGCACAAAGGGCAGAGATGTGTTAGCCCTGGAAAAGAGGGATGGGAGAGTGGCTGTGGGGTGCACAACCCGGGATGCTGCACAGTTTTTAGCAGCACCAACAGAAACAGAGTTAAAATGGCCAGGAGAGCTCAGCAGAGAGCAGGCTACAATCTCTGTTCTGACACAGAGGCTAGGATGCAGCCACTACTGCTCTGACTCTCAGAAGACGCACTGAAAACTGCCAGGGAAAGCTGCCAGAGAACAAAAACCTGGAAATACTGGTTCACATTGTGCCCATCACCATCCCCCCTCGCAGGGCACAGGGCGACTCTAATCAAAAAGGGTTGCCTGAATATAAGCGCGGCAGGCCCCACTCCCAGAAGGTGGGCTGAAAAATCAAGAAGCCCACATCCCTAAGGTCCCTATAAAACAAGTGCACACTGCCTGGGTTCTGGTCAATAATTTGGGCTCTAGGCATGCCCGCAACCTCTCCTCATCGGACTGATGAGGAGAAGAAATCCCCCCCAAAAAAGGAAAGACAATGAGTCTGTGGCCTCTGCCACAGAACTGATGGAGATGGATATAACCTAATTGTCAGAAATGGAGTTCAGAGTAACAATGGTCAAGATGATGTGTAGGCTTGAAAAACATATTAATGAAAATATTAATGAGAATATAGAATCTATAAGGACAGAAATGAGAGCAAATCTGACAGAAATTAAAAATGCTGTGAATCAATTGCAGTCTAAACTAGATGCTCTGACAGCCAGGGTAAATGAGGCAGAAGAACAAATTAGTGAATTGGAGGATGGGATGGTAGAAGAGAAAGTTAAAACGGAAACGTGGCTCAAAAAAANTTTTGTACACTGATGTCCTCAAACACCTAAATAGCTAAAAAGCAAGTGATCAAGCATAAAATCAAGCAGTCTCTCACAAGAAGTAGAGGAAGAAAAATCAACTTTAAAAACCTGCAAACCTGCAAACAAGACTGCCTGCTAAAGGACTGCTCTGCCCCCTCCCCACCCAAGTAGAAAGGA
Source organism: Ailuropoda melanoleuca (assembly GCF_002007445.2). Classification (NCBI taxonomy): domain Eukaryota; kingdom Metazoa; phylum Chordata; class Mammalia; order Carnivora; family Ursidae; genus Ailuropoda; species Ailuropoda melanoleuca. The sequence goes on along the minus strand of NC_048228.1, from coordinate 57,922,185 downwards.
AGGCATTCTCCATATGCATCTGTAAATAAATGACATATAAACTTAGTCATGAATAAAAGAAAAAGGACAACTTTTTGCACCATGAAGAAAGGGTAAAGTAAAATATCATCAACATTAAGTGGATTTTTTTTCTTTTTTATAGATTTTACATTTTAAACACATATGTCATGACATTTTAATGTAGCAGTCTGAAATGGAGAAATAGCACATTGATTTTGTGCCCCAGAGAAAAATAAACAATACCACTTTCAAAAAAGGTTTTAGCTTGAGATTCTCTTGAACCATATAAAGGACATTTATCCCCAAACTGAATGACATTAGTAATGACTGCGCCTCCTTGACTACTCTTTCCATCTAAATATTCGGGTTTGATCCATCAGTGAGGTCACCATAGTGCCCAAGCTGTAATACAATGCACTGATGAAAAATTACTATGAATTCAAATTGACATAAAGAGTGCCACCAAATCCAGAATACACTGCATCAATACAGAATTAATAGGAAAGATTGACCGATATCCTTCATGCATTTAGCTATAAAACCAGCAATTTTCAGATAAAATTTTAATGAGTCATTTAAAAATGTATATCCAAGTAGCATGTATTTTAAATATTTTTCCTCCCTGAAATTCTTTTCCTTTCTATTTTTCATTTGTTGAAGACAGACCCTGTGTGATGATTCTTAGTAGTCCTAAAGTGAAATGAAAGAAAATGCTTTTGTCAGGATCAAACTAAATGTTAAAGAGGTTTAAAAAAATGTATATTCTACTTTTGACATAGGTAAAATCTATTAATGGTGATATGAGTTACATTTGACCATAGAGGAATTATTTATAACTTCTCCTAGGTTTAAATACTGTCACCTGAAGATCCTTGTTGTTGATACATGTGATATCTGAGGTCTACTGGGTATAAAGAAAGTAAAATAGTATTTCTATATTTTCTTTTAGGAAACACACTACTAACTTCACCAAAAGATATACATTGGAATCTCATTAAAATACTCTAATTGAGATGTATGATACAAGACTGACATTTAGAAGAATTTATAATAAGCAAATATTCTCCCAAAGCCAGATTTGCAGAATGGAGTATAATATAAGCCTAGAGCATATATAAACAAGTTGGTCGACTTAGAAAATATTAACTCAAATGTCAGTTTGACAACGGGAAACTCCCATTTACCATTTTTTTTTTAAATTACAAATGAATGAAGTCTTCTTTACTCACTTCTGTATTGTTTTCTCCAATTACAGTAGAAACCTGAAGTGTGGTAAGCCTTAAAGAAGTAACTCAGGGACCGGAGAAAAGGTGGCAGAGGAGTAGGGGACCCCTTTTTCAGCTAGTCCTGAGTCGAGCTGGATACCTACCAGCCCATCCTGAACACCCACATAATCAGCCTGAGACACAGGAAGATACATCTGGATCTCTATAAACGAACATCTCCAGCACTGAATATTGAGGTATGAAGTGGGGAGCCATGAATACCCACACATATATCAGAAGATAAACGGAAGGGGGAGGGAGCCGACACGCACAGGCACTGGGAAGCAGTAGTCACCTGCAATGGGGAGCTGGCCAGACTCCCGGACCAGCACCAACGAGAGAGCAGACTGAGACCGTGAGCGTGGGAACATGCATGCGGCGAGACTGAAAACATAAGCTCCAGAGTGCTCACTGGAACCAGACTGATACCAGGAGCTCGGGAGCGCATGCGCGACCCGAAGGAAAACCAGCCCTCCGGAGCATGCATGAACCACACTGAAACAGGGAGTTCGGGAGCGTGTGCAGGAACGGCGGGGAAG
>NC_048228.1:57919859-57920214 GCF_002007445.2 Ailuropoda melanoleuca | reverse complement strand
GTTTTTAGCAGCACCAACAGAAACAGAGTTAAAATGGCCAGGAGAGCTCAGCAGAGAGCAGGCTACAATCTCTGTTCTGACACAGAGGCTAGGATGCAGCCACTACTGCTCTGACTCTCAGAAGACGCACTGAAAACTGCCAGGGAAAGCTGCCAGAGAACAAAAACCTGGAAATACTGGTTCACATTGTGCCCATCACCATCCCCCCTCGCAGGGCACAGGGCGACTCTAATCAAAAAGGGTTGCCTGAATATAAGTGCGGCAGGCCCCACTCCCAGAAGGTGGGCTGAAAAATCAAGAAGCCCACATCCCTAAGGTCCCTATAAAACAAGTGCACACTGCCTGGGTTCTGGTC
>NC_048228.1:57894009-57919759 GCF_002007445.2 Ailuropoda melanoleuca | reverse complement strand
TGAGAAGTCTGGTGGCATGCGCTGCCTGCTCATGGTCTCAGTCGGCTCTCTCATGGGTGCTGTTCCTGTCCATGAGTCCACCCGCTCCCCCGTGCAGGTAGCTACCGCTTCCCGGGGCCCGAACGCAGCGGCTCCCTCCCCCTTCCATTTATCTTCCAATATCTGTGCACAGTTTCACGGCTCCCCACTTTGTACCTCAATACTCAGCGCTGGAGATGTTCATTTGTAGAGATCCAGATGTATCTTCCTGCATCTCAGGCTGATTCNAGAGATCCAGATGTCTCTTCCTGCATCTCATGCTGATTCCATGGATGTTCAGACTGGTCTGGTACCTATTCAACTTAACTCAGGGGACTGGCTGAAAAAGGGGTCCCCTACTCTTCTGCCATCTTAACTCCCCCACCAGTCTCCTCTAATCTTTGACAGTTTTTCAATCTTTCCTGTATATCATGTGACAGTCTTGAGGAGTGTTGGCCAATTATCTGAGTTTCTCAGATATTTTTCTTGTGATTAGACTGGGGTTAAAGTTTATCTCTTAAAGAGAGGGTAGGAGTATCTATATACATTGTTTGAATTTTTCTATAAATAAGTTGTGTCTCTTCCCTCCATTTATTTAGTTATTTATTCATATCAGCATATAAACTCATTTGCATTTATTTTTTACTTTTGTTATAATCCAATACTACTTAAACTGTCTGGCTTTGGCTATTAGCTTTTTTGGGTTATCTCTTGTGCCCTTTGATATGACCCTACCCTTCTGCCTTAGAGTACTTCACTATAAGTTCTAAAACATGCTCCAGGCTAATTTCCCGTTTGCCCTGCCCCAGCCCTAGAGTCAGTTATTTCTCTAAGGAACACTGATTCCTCCTATCAGAAAATGGTATTTAGAACACAGGACCTAAGTATGCTGGGTGTGCTCATTGCTAGCAGCATATCATTGCTTCTAAGCAAGTAAGAGGAATTTTATAGTATGTCAGAGAGCTGGTGGAGAGTCAGTAATGGGTACATAGAGAAGAAAACAAACCAAAAGAGAAAATTTTTAATTCTACATTAAGAAAAACAATGTAATTATAATGTATTATGATATTTTGTTCATTTACAACAACTTTACATATCCATAATGATATAATCCATAATGATATAAATACTTGATTATTTCATTTAACCAAAATATCATAATCATATGGTCAGAATAGGAATACTGTAAGTACTTGTGAGTTTAATTGAAAGCAAGTGGTCTCTGAACATAAATCCTCATCTACCATAAAAGAAAAATCAATAGATGATATCAAAAATTCAAAACTCAAGAAATAGCAGAATATGTATTTTACTTTAGAAATATGAGTGTAAGTTCCAGAGATACAGGTAAAACGTTGAAAGTTCTTTCCCATTTAAAGTGGCATCTTGTGGGTGGAGTATGTGACTACTTTTAATTATTATACTATTATATTTTAAACTAAGTAAATATAGCCCACAATAGAAAAAAAATTTTAATCAGTTCATCGGGGCTATATTTGTGTAAATTTTGAGTGCCGTTTTTTACTTTCCTACCATAGTTTCCAAATTTTCCAAAACATATGAAATTTCAGCCATGATCAGAAAAAATGTTTCACAATTTAAAAAATGAAACAAGCACACCTACCAGCAGTTAATATTTTGTCATAGAGTTGTATCAAACTGAAATTTTAAAAAATATGATCAGCAATGCTAGACATAGAAAGTCCCCTTGGGGGGAAAAAAGGAAAGAAAGAAAGACATTCACCTTGGCAAAAATCCCTTGTTAGAGAATATCAGTGTAAGGAGGAGGCAAGGGAAAAGTGAAAATCATGTTTTAGTTGTGAATTTAGAGCACAAAAAGAGTTAACACAAGGGGAAAAAAAGATTTAAAAGGTTCACATGTCTGTATCTATGTGTGTGAACCAATATGGCTACTTCTGCATGCTTTGGTAGGAAAATGATTGTAGATACCAGGCCTTCTTCTGCAAATTTAAAGGAATGTTATTATCTTTTTTCACCCATTTCACAGATTAGGGAAATTCTCAACCAGGAAGAATCTGAATAGTTCATGAAACTCATGTTGTACTCACTCTCAGATGTCCTGGGCTCCCACGAAGCCCTGTTCCAACATACTAGAAAGGATTTTTGAAGATATACAAAGCAAAGTGAGAAAAAGGATAAAATGGGCCTATCTACCTGAATACTCAATAGAAACATATTCCCTAAAGAAGGTAACAGCATATGACTGGGACACATGCCTTAGTTCTCCAAAAACCTCCATTTCCTCAGCAATAAAATATGCATAATAATGGCAAGTACCTCATAAAGATGCAGTGAGGATTAAGCAAAGTATTAAGTCTAAAATACTTAAAATTCTGTCCAGAAAATAGAGATCCATGAACTGTAGCTAGTATTTCTTTTTATAATTTTTTAAAAGATGTTATTTATTCATTTGAGAGAGACAAAGAGAGGGAGCATGAATGGGGCCGCGGGGTGGGGGAGGTAGAGGGAGAGGCAGGCTCTGCTGAGTAAGGCATCCTGCAGCGGGGTTCAGACCTAGGACTCCAGGATCATGACCTGAGCAGATGGCAGACACTCAACCAACTGAGCCACCCAGCCACCTCTAGTATTTGTATTTATATTCATGTACATATTATTATCATTTAACTCATTAATATCACTGCTGTTAAATGAAGGGAATTAGTATAAATGTTTGATGCAGAAAAGCAAAGCTACAGTGGGTACATGAACTATGCATTATCTAGGCCACAGAAAAGTAAGAACCAGGTAGGCCCAGATCCTCCAGTTGTTTCCTTTATTCCTCCTCCCATCTATACATCAGGTCACCTGTCCAAACACAGCAGATCCAGAAACCCAAATATGTATCATGATGAAACTTATATAATAGTCTTAAAATATTGATGAGATCAAAAGATAATAGAGAACTAGACACATTAAAATATATACATATATATGTATTTTTAAGAATAAGATCTATTTCTTATTTAACTAAGTTCAAAGACATTCTCTTTCTTGTGGCCTAGGGATGCTCTGGTTTGTCTGAAGCCTGATATTTAGCATTTCACAGTAACTGGGAAGTATTTCCTTGAAAACACTCTCTAGGAAATGATCATTTTTGGTGCTTGACTTGGGAACTTCTATGTATAGGAAACAGATAACAGCACAATCAGTAATTTCCTTCCAGGGAGTTGAAGTTAATTAAATCCATAAACTAAATTATGAGCATTGATGTCAATATGTCCAACTGGTTAGACACTGAATTTGTGTTCTAGAAAAATTATAATAAAACAAATATTCAATTGCTGTCAAGATTTAAAAGTTTTGCCTCATGAAACAGATGTCTGCATTGCAATGTTGACATTGAATCAGTACAAATAGTGTTTAAGACTCACTTTTGAGTTGGACTTCATTTCTGATCTTGAGGAGTTGTGTAAACCCATGAGCCTTGTATGGTGTATGTTATATAGATATAATAAAATAATGCTTTTTAAAGCACTTAATATGAAACCTGACTTAAAGTAAATGTTGGATCCATTCATAATAAGACTATTAATTACATCATTATCATTATTTTAAAGGTAAAAAGTATTAAGGCTATTTCGCTCAAAGGCACATAGTTATTAAGAAAATAAATTAATAAATTATTAGTTTACTATTTACATTTGCTTTTCTAAGCCTCAAAATGTTGTCTTTTTCTATTAAAAACAATTTAAGTGGCAGAGCTGAGATTTGACTCCAGCAATTCTACTCATTATATAAAACCTTAGCTTCAACTCTCAGTCGTAAATTGCTAAAGGATTATTTGCTGAAACATAAATTTCCCCCTCTTTCCTCTCCTTTCATTCCTTCCTTCCTCCCTTCCTTCCTCCCTTCCTCCCTCCCTCCCTACCTCCTTCCCTCCCTTCCTTCTTTCCTTATTCTTGGTTGTCAATGAACAGTGCGTATAGCTAGGGGAATGAAAAGACAAATGTTTAGGGCACCTGGGTGGCCTAGTTGGTTAACCTTTCGACTCTTGGTTTCAGCTCAGGTCATGATCTCAAGGTCATGAGATCGACCCCTATGCCTGGCTCCACACAGAGGGTATGGAGCCCACTTAAGATTCTCTTTCTCCCTCTCCCTCTACCCATTCTTGACCCCACTCACACACACGCTCTCTAAGAAAGAGAAAAAGAATAATGTTTATTGAGTTGCCCAAATGGTTCAAACATTCAACACATGCCTACATTAAAAGATTTCTTTTTTTTAGTCACTAATGGGAAAACCACAATAGGAAACTTTGACTTGCTCTAGGGCAACAATATTTTTAAAACCTGTCAATTGATTGAAGCCCCAAGGTTGACTCAAATTTGAATAGAGAAAAGAGAAAGAAGAGAGGATTTTATAACAGGTCAAGGGAAAAGGATTCATGTAGTGGCCTGAAGCTAGGCTAAGGGCACATCCCCCAATAGAGAAAGAAATTATTCTAACAATTTCAAAAATGTTGTAATTTAATAGGACTTTGATTATTTTATACTATATTCAAATATCTTTCAAAAAGTATATGATCTTTCTTGTCAGAATTCATACAAGTGTTTCTTAACAAATCAATTTTTAGTGTAAAATAGAGCCAACTAGCTTATTATAGTTTATAAAAGATTTATAGGCTTTTAGGACCAACAGACACCGAGACTTTCCTAACTTGATTAGATCAGAGAATTATTTCTGGGATGCATCTCCTTCAAAGAAGGAAATCCATTATTGACCAAATAAGCTAAGGAGTCATTTGGTTAAATAAAGTTCCACAATGCTTTTCTTTTCTTTTTTCTCTTTATTTTTTAAATTCCAAAACTTCTTGAAACCTTTAACATGCTCATGTAGGTTGTGAATTTCAAAGAGAAGAATACAGACTGCTTTATTTTTCAAACTTTTGTGACCAGGGATTATTTTCCTAATTGTACACTTATCAAATGGTTTTTGAACAATGTTTAGAAGAAAATACTCATGTAACCTAGAAGATTAAACGTAGGACAAAACTGGATTCCAAAGAATGAAGTTGTTTTCCTTAAGAACAACCAACTAATTGATTATATTATAATAATATTAAATTGGAGGTGAACCTTGGTCTCCTAATTCCTAGTCCAGGATATTTTCCACTTTCCCATTCTAAATGTTAAAGACTCTTTTGAGACAGAAATGTATTTTGCAGCTAGGGAAATATTGTGCTGTTATATTAAGCTAAATCAAGTTACCTGTCAAAAATCTAACGCTTGATGATGGGCCTGGAAATGTCCTGGATAAGCAGTTTGGGACTCTTAACAACAGTCTTAATAACTGTTAACTCGAGGGGCGCCTGGGTGGCACAACGGTTAAGCATCTGCCTTCGGCTCAGGGCGTGATCCCGGCGTTATGGGATCGAGCCCCACATCAGGCTCNGCTTGATGATGGGCCTGGAAATGTCCTGGATAAGCAGGTTGGGACTCTTAACAACAGTCTTAATAACTGTTAACTCGAGTGCCTTCATTTCACTCTTGGGGAAATGGAGACCAGCTTTCATCACCCACATCCAAAGATTATCATGAAGGTAAAATAAAATAGTGGGCTTAAAAATGGAATCATAAAATGATACACAAAGAAAACGCGTTGTTACNAACTGTTAACTCGAGTGCCTTCATTTCACTCTTGGGGAAATGGAGACCAGCTTTCATCACCGACATCCAAAGATTATTATGAAGGTAAAATAAAATAGTGGGCTTAAAAATGGAATCATAAAATGATACACAAAAGAAAACGCGTTGTTACTGGTAACAAACATCATTTCGGTTATCTTAATTTTCAGAGTTTACTTTGAGCATCTACTCTATTTTCTCATCTAATGTTTTCTGATGTCTAATAAGACTCTATTGGTCTTCAAAAAAAATGGAAAAATTATCATGTTATACCATTTAATCCCATAGTAAGAAGAAAAATCTTGAAAATACATTGGATAATTGGTCAAAGAATTACTAGAATATAAGGCATTTAAAATACAAAATCATCATTTTCAAACTGCAGTATTTTAGTAGACTATATAAATATGAGATAGTTTGTACTTAAGAACTCATTGGTGGAATTTCCTTGTAGAATAACATGAGTTTGAGTCTAAGCCCAGGTTGTTTTCTTTTTTAAAGATTTTATTTATTTATTTGTGAGAGAGAGAGAGAGCCCGCACATATGCACACAAGCAGGGGAGTAGCAGGCAGAGGGAGAAGCAGGCTCTCCACTGAGCAAGGGGCCTGGTGCTGGATGCAATCCCAGGACCCTGGGATCATGACCTGAGCTGACAAAGGCAGATACTTAACAGACTGAACCACCCAGGCATCCCCCAAGTTTTGATATATTTAGCATACGAATATGAAAGAAAGGGACATTTTAGTAATGAGCAACAGAGGATTAATTCTGTTATTTCATAAGACAATCTTTCCATTCATTCATTCATTCAACAATTATCTATTGGCTACTCAGAATGTGCCAGGAATTATTTTACCTCTAGGGAGTACACCGGTAAACAAAACAAGAAAGAAAGACTCTTGTTCTCATGAAGTTATATTCATATGAGTAAAAGTAACAATAAACAAGCAAAAAATAGATCATTTCAACAAAGCTCTTTGAAGATAATAAAAATAGGCTAATGAGAGAAATCAGGAAAGGGAGAGGAATCCCTGGGTGGGGAGAAAAATACTTGTGTAAGATGGCAGGGAGGGCCTGTTTGAGGAAATGCCACGTGACTGACATCCAAAGGATGAGAACACACTTAAGAGTTGTGTAAAGGTCTGGGGCAAAGAGCTATCACTGAGAGGGAGTCATTCTGTCCCAAGGAAATCAGAAGAATAAGATTAAAATTTCCATAGAAGAAAATGAAAGATCATGTGAAAGGCAGAAATAAATGAGAAATTGAGAAGTAAAATAATTAAAGAGATTGTGATCCTAACACCACAGCCTGAGTAATGAGTATAGCCAAGGAGATAGCAATGGTGAAAATCTATCATTCCATGGGCATAACGGCCTCTCCAAAAAGAAAAAAAAAAAGAGCCCTGTGATCTCTCTTTAAGGTGCACTTGACAGAAGATAACTCACAGGTTAGAAATGAAGTAAAAGGACAGACAGACACACACACACACACACACACACACATACACGGAATACCAGTTAGTTCAGCACATTCGTGAGTGTTACAGGGAAACAAAGCCCAAGAAAAATGAATACAATCTCCCACATGTGAAGAATGGCAGCAGTATGATGGATAAAAATGCTTCCTGCTCAGCATTTTGATGCAATGGTAAAAGATAGAAATGGATGGACAAATATATTAAAGCAGTGTAAGGATTTTTCTTAATTAACAGAAATAGTTCCTAAATTGGATTTAGGAATATGACGAATATCCCTGAGGCAGTTAAGGGATTAGAATGCTTCTAGGGATGTTCCATCTAAGTATTACCCCAAAGAAAGGAATTTAAGAACCCAAAGAGATACCAATCCAAAAAGCAGGATCCAGCTAAAGAGTAAAACTTATTCCTTATTTAGGAAGGCTGTACTAAATGAGACTCACATTCCATATATATGCTGCATTATGGATCTTTTTATTCATCTTTACCCCACCCCATCTTTATCCCAGCTCACGTAGAGCACAGTAACCTACGTTTGACATAAGGTAGTTGCCAAATAAATCCTGGCATATTTTTAGTATGAAGTTTAAAGACTTTGGAAATGGAACAAGTACCTGACTTTCTTGGGTCTGTAATGAAAGGATACTGGCTCCTCCTGGAAAAGAAATTTGAAATGAAAGATATTTTTCCCTTTCCAGTCACTCACTCCCTTACGGTTCCCAAACTATATATCAAAATCCATGTACTTTACTTCACCATCAAGGACATGTTGCTATCAACTTATTCAAGTTTGAGGACACCATTCAGGCCATATTTACTCGGCAATAGAAGTTTGTAGGAGTCTGGGTGACTCACACACAGACTGGATGACTCAGACAATAGAAATTTATTTTCTCACAGTTCTGGAGGTTAGATTTCCAAGATCAAGGTGTTTTGAGGGTTGGTTTCTAGTGAGGCCTCTCTGCCTGGTTTATATATGGATGCCTTCTTGGAGTGTCCTTGTATGGTGTGTGTGTGTGTGTGTGTGTGTGTGTGTGTAAAGAGAGAAATCACTGGTGTTTCTTCCTCTTCTTGGAGGAACATCAGAACTAGGGCCCCATCCTTATGACCTCATTTAACTTAATTACCTCTCTCAAATTCTTTCTCCAAACACAGTCACCATTGGTGGCCTAGTGCTTCAACAAAGGAATTTTAAGGGAACGCAATTCAGTCCATATAGAGGTTTGAAATAAAGGGATGTGCTAGCTAAAAACTTTCTTTACCTCTTACATCTTCTTTTGCTTCTTAATATTATATATTTCCATCACCTACTGCCACAAAACTGCTATATTACAAACCTACTTTAAACATAGTGGCTCAAAACAGCAATTCTTTATTGTCACATATCTGTGGGTAGAATGTGGATGCAGGCTGAGTTCACTTGGGTTCCTACAGTACCAGGTGTGAAGCATCCTGGATGGCGCTCTAACTTAGCTGTGATGGGTCACCTCTGTTCCGTGTAATCCTCCTCCTGGGACCAGCAAGTGGGCCCTGTCTTGTTCATCTCATAGCAGTAGCAGAAGCTCAAAAGAGCACGTCTAATCACATGCAGGGACCTTACTTGTGTCAAGTCTACCAACACCTCATTGGCCGAACAAGTTATTTGGCTACACCCAGAATCAATGTAGAGAATTACACTATAAGCATGGAAATGGTAAAGAGAAGCAATTAAAAATTAATTTGATATAGCATTGTACATACAACTTTTTGCCACATTCATGTTGAGATCCAAGACTCTGGTATAAACTTGGGGGTAGAAATAGACTGAACAGAACATTAAGCATACCAATAATTTGGTTGTAGACCTTAAGAATGGGTTCTCAATACATTACAGCTTAATTAATTAAAATTCTACCCTGAGATTGGGGGCCTCCACAGTGTTAATTTGTCTTGCTTAATTAATTACACATGCACACCCTTCAAACTTTCTCTCAATCCATACTAACCTTTCTTTAATATGTTATTAAGAATCCAGGGAGATAATATGTGACAGCATGAAACACAATGCCTGACACAAAGCAGGTGCTCATGTAAGTTTTCTTCTACACTTTGTGTCTGCCTGTTATACAAATGTAATTCAAACTGGCTCATGCACAGCATTGTTTCTGCTTCTTAATGCCTTAGCTTCCAACATTTCTAGTTGCAAAACTCCTTTACAATTTTAAAAGAGAAACACATAAATATAGTTGAGTTGAACTGACAATTTGATAACAATTTTAATGTCCAGGCAGGACAACAGTCCTAACTGAGTTTGCCACCCATTGATTTCCCAGAATCTTATTATAAAAGCAGTACCCTTTGGGATCATCCTCAAAAGGGAGAGGCCAAACTGCAGCCTGTTTAATCTAACATATGCCATAAACTTGTAACATTCGCAAGGAATATGTCAAAAGACCTTTGCAAATTCCCACATGCGTAAATGTCACTATAGCTTATAATTTCTCACATAAATCTGTTGAATGCATTTAAATAACCCGTTGGACCTCTAATGAGGGCTCTGCTTACCTAAAGACAAGCTAAGGATAACAGAACCATGTTGACATTGAGACAGAGTGGTTGATGAGGCTCACTCATGCCTTATGATTTTCTCCCCTCAAACTAGCCTCAAGGACACATGATTTAATCATGATTTCCACACACTTAACAGTATTGCAAGTCATGAACTTTCCAAATTTCCTGTGACTCACCAAAATCACAAATGTTAAATCTGTGAATGGCAAGGGTCCACTCAACCACGAGGGGAATTCAGGGGAATATTAGGATGTAAAAGACATTTGCTAGAAAAGGAAATGAAATAAAGCACATAAAATCCCTGCAGTGGCACAAATGAGAGATTGCATATATTCAACTCAGCCTTTACGCGATCGGGTAAGATGTGCAACAACTAAAAGCTGAGTACAAACAGGAACCAGTAACCTGAGTTACAAGCTCTGCCATAAGAAATACATATCCCCATGCTCCCATTACACAATGACCAGCCATTAGCATATAACCTTCCACTTACAAGTACACGTGGGAATCCTGCCAATAGGACACTATATGCTGAAGATGATTAAATCAGCATTACAGAGAGAAGAGCACAAAGAGAACATCTAAACAATTGCTAGTGCCACATTTACTGGAAGACAGAGTGTGAAATCTCTTATAACTAGCTATTTGTAAGATGAAATTTCAGACTAGTAAGAGAAAGACAATACCAGATGCTCTTTATTACCAACCAGTTCTGTTTTTCTGTAATAAATGAACTTTCACTTTAATATTGGGGTGTTGACATAAATACTAAATTATATTAAGTGGCAGTGATGGTGATGGTGATGATGAGGAGGAGGGGAGGATAGTGGCCGACATTTATTGAATCCTTTCTACCTACCAGGCTCTGTTCTATGTGTGAAACATGAATTATGACATTTAGATATAACAATTTTGTAAGATAAATCTTATCATTTTTCCCATTTTATAAGAAAAGAAAAAGATGCATAGAACTAGTAAGCATAACAGTAAAGACAGAACTCAAAATAAGAAGATTTGAAAGAGTCTGAGCTCTTCACCAAAACAGTTTACTGACTTCAGTGCTAAAAAGTGATTAATAACATTGACTAGAATTCAAACCTCACCTCTTTGGTTTACTTGCTCTGCAAATTTGGGCAACTTACATAAAAACTCTAAACATGAATTTTTTCACCTGTAAAATGAATACAAATAAATATTTCTAACATCTATTAAGCTTCTTGTAAGGCTTACATGAGTTTAAGCATTGTAAGTCATATAAAGCAACATGTGGAAGAAAGATTTCAAAAATATTAGCTCTTATTAAGAGCTCTATTAGCTCTTACTTTATTAAAAGGATATTTGATTCATTATATGCTACTCTCATTCCTAAGCAATGACTCATTGATCCTAATATTTGGCTTATTAAAATATATCATAAGCTGAATACTTCTATAACAATATATATATTCATAAAGTAATTCTTATTAAAAAATATAATTTCATGCATTTTAACATGAAAACTTGGAAATTTGGAAGGTGTCGTTATATTTAGGACAATCACTATAGAATGCAATTAGCCTTTTGCTACCCAAACTTATTACACATCTTTACATTTCTTTTTTTCTTAGACCCAGTTAAAAGGTCTAAGCTCTAAGTGAGCTCACCTCATATGATGACAGGGAATTTGAAGAAAAATTATTTGATGGCTGTAAGAATTTTCTTTAAGAAAACTCTGAATAATAAGAGCTTGGAGACACAAAATTACTATATCAATTAGCTATCGATGCAAAACAAATTAGCACACAATCCCAGTGACATGCCACAATATGTTTTGATTCTTATTAATTTGTAGGTGGCTCAGCCAGGACAGCTCTTCTTCAGGCTTTGACAGCTGAGGAGGCTTTGCTTCCTCGTGAAGGTCTGAGGTCAGCTGGATTGACTCTGCCTCACATATATTCTCTCTGGGTCTCAGTGTGGAAGAGCAATGCCACCTAGAGATGGCTCTTCTCATGGTCATGGCAGAGGCAACTCAAGTAGAACACACAAAGCACCTTAAGGTCTAGGATTGGAACTGATAATGTGTCACTTCCATCTCAATAGAATGGCTAAAACAAGTGACATGAGCAAGTTTAAGGCTAAGATGAAAGATATACACATTTTCTAGGATGAGGCTATTGCAAGGTGTGGATGAAAGAAAGGGTGAGACTCGGGACCAATAATTCAGTCTAACAAAAACATTAGAATCTCATTTGAGAAAAGAAAAGCTGATAAGCAGTGACTTGAGCAAGATAGTCCTTCCCAGACCCTGGTCTCTTGGTTTCTTGATTTACCTCCGGTAATCTTTTTCTGTACCCTATCTCAACCATCACTTTCTATCTTCACATCTTTTATTTCAAGCAACCCTCCTTCAAATTATAACCTCTTATCCTTCCAGCTCACCTAGACAGGTAATATAATTTTATTATTATTAATGAAATATTATTAAATATTTAATAGTACTATTACACAAATAATAAATACACTATATATTATTCAGTACTTACTAGGGGCCAGATATTGAATGAAATGCTGTATGTATATCAACTTATATAACCCTTATAACAACATGGTAAAAAAAGAACTATTTTTATACCATTTATAAATGAGATAATTGAGGCCCAGAGACATTAATAACTTGTCCAGGACATACACATAAGTGGCTGAGTCTAGATTCAAATCAATATACTCTGGTTCCAGAATCTGTTATCAACCACCCCAGATACTGTCATTCCATTCCTACATTTCTTTGACAAAATTTAGACCTCTAAAATATTGACCTTTGTTCTTTTTCACTATCAATCCCCCATTCATGTCTTGTGTATCCTCTACCTGTTGATAGCTATGTAGGGTTACCATCATAATCACTCCCCTATAAATCCCCTTAGCTCATTCCCCCCTTCCCAGTATGGATTAAAACTAGCTATAATCCTGCAACTGTACTTGAACATCTTAACATTTCCAGAGAAAGAACCGCATTAATACCGGGCAGTCTTACATTAATTTCTGACCTTAGATCAAAACTGAACTGTGACACTCCCTGATGTTCCAGTGATATTCCTCTAGTACTTTTTTTTTTAATGGTAGAATGATGTATAGGAATAGCAATATTAGGAAAGCAGAGTGGAGTGTGTGTCCTTTCACTATTGTCACTATTGTGTCCTATCAGGTACTGGGCATCCTCTGTGACAAAGACCCGTCTTTAGCTCTGAAGAGGAGGAAAGAAGCATAACACACTGTTGGTTACTTTTCCACCTAAGGGACAAACATCATACACATACCCCACACAAGAAAAAAAAAAGAGATTCACAAAAGATAATATAAGTAAAATAAATGCTATAAACACAAATTATGGACACTTGTGTGGGGAAAATTCAGGGCAATGGAAGAAAATTAAGTTACAAGAGGCACTTTATTGATATTCCATTATTAGTCCCCATTTAGACCCTGATCCTTTTATAGAACCCTCTCTCCCAGTGCTGCTGGAGAAACTTAGTTAGTGGAAGTGGCTTGCAACACCCTCTGGAACTTGAGAAAGCAGAGCTAGGACAAAAGCTGGAGAGTCAAACTGGTAGAGTAGGCTGGAGACCAGGAGTGAAAAAGTCAGAGGCTCTCTCCCTTTGGTCATATCTTCCTTGGACCAAAGAAATAGGCACCTTCAATTACACTTTCTCATGCACACACAGCAGCGCAATCCACCACCACTGTCACTGTGTTTCCAGTTATTATAGCTTGTTCCCCATCCTTACAGAGGTGAGAGGATTCTTCTTTGCAAAAAGCTTAAGAAGTCTATTTGACCCAATTACCTCCTTAAGTTTTTTGAGTTTTTGGCAGTAAACACATTCAGGAAATAGAGACACAGAGTCAAATTTGGACACTTCATTGAGAGATTATGATTTAAATGTTGTTACCTTACCCTTTGGGGTTGGCCAGGGAAGAAGGGACAGATTTTCAGGAAATTGTGTATGAAAAGTAGAAGTGCACATTAACATCCTATGGCATTCCAAGTCCTATCTTCCTTTCAAGGCCTCTTTCTCCATAACTCCTTCTGGAGCTAGCTCAACTTCACAGACCTGCTAGTAGACAGGCAGGTGGCATGAGAATTCATTTGGTCCATTTCCCATCCAATACAGAGCCATTCTTAGAAGATCTCTGACAGATGGGCATTAGTTCCACCAGGGCAGCTTGGTACTCTGACCTCTTTATCTCAAATGGATGTACTCCTCTGATTCTTTTTGAGATATAATTGACATATAACATGTTACTTTTAGGTGTACAACATAATGATTCAATATATATCTAGCACTTTTGCTTTCCCACTATCCAAAATAACTATTTCACCAACTTCTTAGTGAAATGCAATTGCTATATTTTGTCAATTTTAAGATTTTTTTTTCAAATTTTAAAATCTCTGAACAATTGTTATCAGCCCTATGATAAATTATGCCATTGCATGTTTATATTTGTAACACAGAAGTGTTACTTTCAAAATTTAGAGAATCAGGGTCAAAATCCTGAAAGAAAGTGCCAGAATTAATAGTGATGCATTCTTTTAACCTCTATAAGTCAAACCATTGTGGGGATGGGGGAAGGAAGTGATGGCTCAGAGGTATTTAACAGAATTCCCAAAAAACTAGTTCTACAGAATTTCAAAGGGCACAGGTTTTAGTTCTTTTATTTTTTTGCTTGGGTTGTCTTATTTCAGTTTTTTTTCAATATAATATCATCAATACTCTAGATTACACAGAGGACAGTATTGTTAGAAAAAGAAACATAAACTTTAACAATCATGAGTCAGAAGTAATTTAAAAGAGACTCTAAATGTAAAATTTTAAGAATATCTTAATGCATTTATCTCACACGTTTTATTTATATATGAATGATAGATGATAAAATATGTCTAAATCTAAAAGTGACCTTCATACATGTAAATAAAACTAGTTGGAAAACATCATATCACAATTTAATTAGCAACAGTTTTTCTTCTTATGGTACTATAACTGATATGTCTTGCATATGAGTTCTAAAAAAGAAAAACGTTCTTTTTTATTCAAATTCAATTAATTAACATATAATGTGTTATTGGTTTAAAAGGTAGAAGTCTGTGATTCATCAGTCTTATATAACACCCAGTTTTCATTACATCACATGCTCTCCTTAATGTCCATCACCCAGTTACCCCATTCCCCTCCTCTCCAGCAACCCTCAGTTTGTTTCCTATGATTAAGAGTCTCTTATGGTTTGTCTCCCTCTCTGATTTTGTCTTGTTTTATTTTTCCCTCTCTTCCCCTATGGTCCTCTGTTTCATTTCTTAAATTCCACATATGTGTGAGATCACATGATAATTGTCTTTCTCTGATTAACTTATTTTGCTTAGCATAATACCCTCTAGTTCAACACATGTCTTTGCAAATGGCAAGATTTCAATATATTGATGGCTGAGTAGTATTCCATTGTATATATTTCCCACACCTTCTTTTTCCATTCATCTGTAAATGGACATCTGGGCTTCTTCCATAGTTTGGCTATTGTGGACATTGCTGCTATAAACATTGGAATGCAAGTGCCCCTTCCAGTCACTATGTTTGTATCCTTTGGATAAATACATAGTAGTGCAATTGCTGGGTAACAGGGTAGCTCTACTTTCAACTTTTTGAGGAATGTCCCTACTGTTTTCCAGAGTGGCAGAATAAGCTTGCCTTCCCACCAACAGTGTAAGAGGCTTCCCTTCTCTGCATCCTTGCCAACATCTGTTGTTTCCTGAATAGTTAATTCTAACCACTCTGACAGGTGTGAGGTGGTATCTCATTGTGGTTTTGATTAGTATTTCCTTGATTATGAGGGATGTGGAGCATCTTTCATGTGTCTGTTGGCCATTTGTTTGTCTTCTTTGTAGAAATGTCTGTTCATGTCTTCTCCCCATTTCTTGATTTGGATTATTTGTTCTTTGGGTGTTGAGTTTGATAGTCCTTTATAGAGTTTGGATCCTAGTCCTTTATCTGATAAGACATTTGCAAATATCTTCTCCCATTCTGTCAGTTGTCTTTTGGTTTTGTTGACTGTTTCCTTTGGTGCAAAACATTTTTTATCTTGACGAAGTCCCAATAGTTCATTTTTGCCTTTGTTTCCCTTGCCTTGGCAGATGTATCTAGCAAGAAGTTCTTGCAGCTGAGGTCACAGACATTGCTGTCTGTGTTCTCTAGGATTTTGATGGATTCCTATCTCATATTTAGGTCCTTCATCCATTTTGAGTATATTTTATGAATGTTGTAAGGAAATGGTCCAGTTTCATTCTTCTGCATGTGGCTGTCCAATTTTTCCAACTCCATTTGTTGAAGAGACTGTCTTTTTCCATTGGATAGTCTTTCCTGCTTTGTCGAAGATTAGTTGACCATAAATTTGCGGGTTTATTTATGGTTTCCCTATTGCGTTCCATTGATCTATGTGTCTGTTTTTGTGCCAGTACCCTACTGTCTTGGTGATGACAGCTTTGTAATACAACATGAAGTCCAGAATTGTGATGCCACTAGCTTTGGTTTTCTTTTTCAACATTCCTTTGGCTATTTGGGGTCTTTTCTGGTTCCATACACATTTTAGGATTATTTGTTCCAGTTCTGTGAAAAAAGTTGATGGTATTTTGACTGGAGTTGTTCTGAATGTATAGATTGTTCTAGGTGGTATAGACATTTTAACAATATTTGTTTTTCCAATCCATGAGCATGGACTGCTTTTCCATTTCTTTGTGTCTTCCTCATTTCTTTCATGAGTGTTCTGTAGTTTTCTGACTACAGATCCTTTGCCTCTTTGATTAGGTTTATTCCTAGGTATCTTACAGTTTTGGGAGCAATTGTAAATGGGATACATTCCTTGATTTCCCTTTCTTCTGTCTCATTGTTAGTGTATGGAAATGCAACTAATTTCTATACATTGATTTTATATCCTACCATTTTGCTGAATTCCTGTATGAGTTCTAGCAATTTTGGGGTGGCATCTTTTAGATTTTCAACATAGAGTATCATTTCATCCGTGAAGAGTGAGAGTTTGACTTCTTTGCCAAAACGGATGCTTTTTATTTCTTCTCATTGTCTGATTGCTGAGGCTACGACTTCCAGTACTATGTTGAATATCAGTGGTAAGAGTGGACATCCCTGCCATGTTCCTGACCTTAGGGGAAAAGCTCTCAGTTTTTCCCCATTGAGAATGATATTTGCTGAGGGCTTTTTGTATACAGTTTTTATGATGTTGAGGTATGTTCCCTCTAACCCTCAACTCTGAAGAATTTAAATCAAGAAAGGATGCTGTACATTGTCAAATGCTTTTTCTGCATCTAGTGAGAANGGGGTGGCATCTTTTAGATTTTCAACATAGAGTATCATGTCATCCGTGAAGAGTGAGAGTTTGACTTCTTTGCCAAAACGGATGCTTTTTATTTCTTCTCATTGTCTGATTGCTGAGGCTACGACTTCCAGTACTATGTTGAATATCAGTGGTAAGAGTGGACATCCCTGCCATGTTCCTGACCTTAGGGGAAAAGCTCTCAGTTTTTCCCCATTGAGAATGATATTTGCTGAGGGCTTTTTGTATACAGTTTTTATGATGTTGAGGTATGTTCCCTCTAACCCTCAACTCTGAAGAATTTAAATCAAGAAAGGATGCTGTACATTGTCAAATGCTTTTTCTGCATCTAGTGAGAAGATCGTATGGTTCTTGTCCTTTCTTTTATTAATGTAGTGTCACATTGATTGATTTGTGAATGTTTAACCACCCTTGCAACCCAGGAATTGATCCCACTTGGTTGTGGTGAATAATCTTTTTAATGTACTGTTGGATCCTATTGGCTAGTATCTTGGTGAAAATTTTGGTATCCATGTTCATCAGGGATATTGGTCTCTAATTCTCTTTTTTTGTGGGGTCTTTGTCTGGTATGGGGATCAAGGTAATGCTGGACTCACAGAACAAGTTTGGAAGTTTTCCTTCCATTTCTATTTTTTTAAACAGCTTCAGAAGATTAGGTATTGATTCTTCTTAAAGTGTTTGGTAGAATTCCCCTGGGAAGCCATCCAGCCCTGGACTCTTGTTTTTTGGGAGATTTTTGATTACTGCTTCAATTTCCTTGCTGGTTATGGGTCCGTTTAAGTTTTCTATTTCTTCCTGATTCAGTTTTGGTAGTTTATACGTCTCTAGGAATGCATCCATTTCTTCCACATTGCCTAATTTTTTGGCATATAGTTGCTCATAATATGTTCTTATAATTGTTTCTATTTCTTCAGTGTTGGTTGTGATCTCTTCTCTTTCATTCATGATTTTATTAATTCAGGTCCTTTCTCTTTCCTTTTTGATAAGTCTGCCAGGGGTTTATCAATCTCATTAATTCTTTCAAAGAACCAGATCCTACTTTTTTTGATGTGTTCTACTGTTCTTTTGGTTTCTATTTCATTGGTTTCTGCTCTAATTTTTATTAATTGTCTTATCCTGCTGAGGTTAGGCTTTTTTTTTATTCTTTCTCTGGCTCCTTTAGGTATAACTTTAAGTTGTAGATTTGAGACCTATCTTGTTTCTTGAGAAAGTCATGTATTGCTATAGACTTCCCTCTTAGGACCACCTTTACTGCATCCCAAAGGTTTTGACCAGTTGTGTTTTCATTTGTTTCCATGAATTTTTTAAATTCTTCTTTAATTTTCTGATTGACCCATTCATTCTTTAGTAGGCTGCTCTTTAGCTGTCATGTATTTGACTTCTTTTCAAATTTCCTCTTGTGATTGAGTTCAACTTTCAAAACATTTTGGTCTGAAAATATGCAGGGAATGATCCCAAACCTTTGGTACCATTTGAGACCTGATTTGTGACCCAGCATGTTATCTATTCTGGAGAATGGTCCATGTGCACTCGTTTGATGTCCATTAGTATGTTAAATGGTTTTCCACCCCCTTATTATAAATCTGGAGGTGACTTTGGGTCTAAAATGTGTCTCTTGCTGACAGCATATTGATGGGTCTTGCTTTTTTACCCAATCTGATTCCCTGTGTCTTTTGATTGGGGCAGTTAGTCCATTTACATTCAGAGCAACTATTGAAGGATACGAAATTAGTGCTATTGTATTACCTGTAATGTCACTGTTTCTGTAGATTGTCTCTGTTTCTTTCTGATCTATGTTACTTTTGGACTCTTTCTTCGCTTAAAGGATCCCCTTTAATATTACTTGCAAGACTGGTTTAGGGATCACAAATTCTTTTAGTTTTTATCTGTCCTGAAGCTTTTTATCTCTTCCTCTATTTTGAATGAGAGCCTTGCTGAATAAAGTATTCTTGGCTGCATATTTTTCTCATTTACTACCCTGAATATACCACACCAGTCCTTCCTGGCCTGCCAGGTCTCTGTGAATAGGTCTGCTGCCAGTGTAATGTTTCTACCATTGTTACAGTCCTCTTGTGCTGAGCTGCTTTCAGGATTTTTTCTTTGTCTCTGAGATTTGCAAGTTTCACTATCATATGTTGAGGTGTTGACCTATTTTTATTGATTTTGAGGGGGGTTCTTTGTGCCTCCTGGACTTGAATGCCTGTTTCCCTCCCCAGATTAGCTAAATTCTCCACTATAATTTGCTTCAATATACCTTCTGCCTCTCTCTCTCTCTCTCTTTCCTCTTCTTCTGGGATTCCCAGTTTTCTAATATTTTTTTGCTTTATGGTATCACTTATCTCTGGAATTATCCCATCATGATTCAGTAGTTGTTTATCTCTCTTTTTCTCAGATTCTTTTTTCTCCATCACTTTTTCTTCTATATCAGTAATTCTCTCTTCTGCTTCATTTATCCTCGCAGTTAGAGCCTCCATTTTTATTGCATCTCATTAATAGCCTTTTTTATTCAACTTGATTCGATTTTAGTTCTTTTGTTTCCCCAGAAAGGGATTCTCCAGTGTCTTCTATGATTTTTTTAGAAGTTCAGCTAGTATCTTTACAATTGTTATTCTGAACTCTAGTTCCAACATCTTACTTATATCCATACTGATTAGGTCCTTGGCAGTCAGTACTGCCTCTTGTTCTCTTTTTGAGGTGAGTTTTCCATCTTGTCATTATGTCCAGAGAAGGACAGATGAACAAGAGAACAAAATACTAAAATGGGAACAAAAACACTAGAGAAATATATACTAAACAAATCAGAAGAGACCTGAAATGGAAAAAAAATTTTTTTTAATTTAAAAAAAAAAGAAAATGTAATCAGATAGGTGAACAGAACAGAACAATATACTGGGATCCTGTGTGTATTTTTGTCTGTTTGTTAGAGAACTAGATCCCAAAATTGTAAAGAAAGAGAAACTTATATACATATAAAAATAAAACTAAATACAATGAGAGGATAGAATGTAAGTGTAAAAATGAAAATTAAAAAATACTTTAACAAAAAAAAAGAAGTAAAAAAAAGAGGTAATATGAACAGACAGGGGAGGAAAACAGAGCAATACGCTAGATTCTGGGTGTATTTTGGTCTGTTTGTTAGAAGAAACTGCATCCCAAAATGGTAAAGAAAGAAAAACTTATGTATATACAAAATAAAATTAAATACAATGAAAGGACAGAATGTAACTGTTAAAATGAAAATTTAAAGACTTTAAAAAAGAGTTGATAAAATAAGAAATTGGTTGAAGAGGGAAAGAGAAAAAAATAAAATTGAAAGACTAAAGAAACATGGGGGAAAAACATGAATTCTATATACTATTTTCCCCTAGCACTGGAGTTTTGCAGTTCTGTGTGATTGGGAAACTTGGTCTTAGTAAAATATTCTTCATGATCTTCTGGCGCAGAGGCTTATTACACTGATTCTCGTGTGTCTTTGCCCCAAGCAGAATCGCCCTTGCCGGGGGACCAGGCTAAGTAAGCGGCTCCGAATTGCCCTATGTGGCTTTTGTTCCCTGAAGGCTTTCTGAGCAGTTTTAGAGGATGAGAATGAAAATGATGGCCTCCCAACCTCCAGCCCCAGAGCTGAAAGCTCACACCCCCCACTCCTCAGTGAACCCTCAGAGAAAGCAGTCCATCACTCCTGTTTCCCTTGTCTCCATCTACACTCTGTGCTCACCCAGCCTGTGACCAACCATTTCTATCTTAGGCACACAACTCCATTTCAAGTCTCCAGACCCTGTAGACCATACCTGGGCTGCTCCTCCTGGGGGAGGAAGGGGATCTTGCCACAGTTCTGCCACTTGCCGGGCCCCTACTCAGAGAGTGGTCACCTGACCAAACCACGGTTCATGGTTTATGGCAACACCAAGCTAAGAGGCCACTCCTGGGCTCACTGATTGCAGCCAGCTTCCCTGCTCCAATGCCTGGGAGCTCTGCCACACTCTAGGCACCCCTGTCTTCCTGTGACCCCGGAGATCCTGAGACCACACAGTCCCACTGGGATTCTGCCCTGCTTCACCATCTGAGTGCCCTTCAGGCAGGAGTCCCTCACCAGAGCAGACTTCTAACAATTCTGATTCTGTGCCCACTTTATCGCTTTCCAATGCCAGCTTATGGAGGCTCCCTCCATCCATGGTTTATCTTCCCATATATCGCTTCAGATTCATTACTCTGCACCTCCTACCTTGCAGAAAGTGGTCACTTTTCTATTTGTAGAGTTGCAACTTTCTTTCCTTAGATCTCCAGTTGAGTTCACAGGTGTTCAGAATGATTTAATAGCTGTCTAGTTGAATTCCTGGGACCAGACAAAACTAAGGTCTCCTACTCCTCCACCTTTCTGGACTCCTCCTTGGAAGAGAGATGAAAAACCTTTATTATTGAAGAATTCTCATAGTTTTCAATACATTGTGATGCCATAAAAAATGTGTGGTAAACAGAATAATGACCCCCAATAACATTTGTGTTCTAATCTCTGGAACCTGTGAATATATTACTTTCAATGGAAAAGGGGACTTGTAAAGAAAACTGAGATACAAAGTATATTCTGGATTATTGGATTGGTCCTGATACTCAACTACTAGCTTTGAAGATAGAGGAAGAGGCCAAGAGCCAAGGAATGCAGGAGGCCTCTAGAATCTGGTAGAGGCAAGAAAAAAGATTCTCCTCAGAGCCTCCAGATAGACTATAGCCCTACTTAGACCTTGATGTTACCACCTTTCATCACCAGAACTGTAAGAAAATAAATTTGTATGTTTTAATTCAATAAATTAGAGACAATCTGTTATAAAGCAATAGGAAATTAATACTAAGTATGCATGGTCTTAAATATCTGCCAAACTCATTTGGATATAGAAGATTTACTGCAGTGTCTCATGATACAATATTCTGAAGAATAATCTGTGGGAAATGCTGCTGTAGCATAATCCAGATGCAGCAAAACTAGTAGTTAAGAGCCTCAGATTCTAGAACCAGACTAACTGGGTTCAAATGCTGACTCTCCTGTTTACTAGCTGATTCTCTTAACCTCTTCTGGATGCCTCAGATTCCCTGTTCGTAAAATGGGAGTGACAATAGTACCTAATTCAAAGAGTTATTATATGAGAAAGAAGAAAGCTAATGGATACTAAGAGTTTAGAATAGTAATTATCCCACATTATAAAGACTATGTTTGCTTATAAAAGTTAGTGACATCATGTGAAGTTACTAGGAGATTAGGTAAAAAAGGAAATTACATCTAGCTGTACTCTCATATTAGAAAAATGTCTAAGTCAAAGACCCTGTTTTTGTGGTAATAATGGTCTCATGACATATATAGTAGTAGGGTTTTAGGGATAAACAGTTTCGTACTAATTAGATGCAATAAAACAAAGAATGATTTTAAGACTTTAATCTGGAAAAAAAAAATCTTTGTCCTGACCTCATGAATTCACTTTACCCATAGACCCAAAAAGCAAACTCATTTTAAGAAGAAGCCCTACTTTGCCTACTTACTAGTTTAAATCTAAACCTCATATAACTACTCTCTCCGCACTTATCATTTCAATTAATTAGAAATTGCTTTCTCCCAATTAATATTATTACTTCATCTGCTCTGTTATGTTCTCATATTAAGGCCATTTTAATATAATACCACTTTATTCTTTCAAATTCAATAAATATTTAAAGTTTTAATGGACATCAGCACATTGGCACATGCTTGGGATAAAAAATGAATACACTTGATCTTGGCCTTTTTCAGGTTTTTAAACTAGACCACAAAGATTTTACTGAAAGAAAAATTAAGAAACATTTGTCTTAAATTGTTCTGAAAATTGAAAATGCTCTAATATATCTCAAATACCAGAACAATTGGATCTAGAAAAATCTATCCTAAAATAATGATATTACTGACTTTAACATACAGGCTTTCCACTTTTCCTTTTTCATTTTTTATGCCAAAAATATTTCATGAAATAAGGGACAATGCCACTAGCACAGCTACTGGAAAATAGTAATTCTTCTTTTCTTGCTCTTATTCTCTACTTATTCCTCTTCTTTTCACTCCCTCTTTCCCATTTTCTCTCTGGGGTTATTATAATTATTAATTGTACTTTCACTTGTTGTTATCATCATTATCATCTTCACCATCATCATCACCATAATTACAATCATCATTATTAATCATCAATCATCAACTCTATAAGAGCAGGGAATTACTAACAGCCAGGATCTGAATGGAAGACCAGCAGAAAAAGCTGCAGGGACATTGATAAAAAGCAATTTAGAAGGCTTGAGGGGAGGGAGATCCAGGACCCTCTTCAACATTTCACTTTCCCCACCCAATGTTTTCTTGTGGCAAAATACATATAATATAAAATTTAGTATCTATCATTTTTAAGTTTACAGTTTAGTGGTATTAAGTACATTTATGTTATTGTATAAACATTACCAACATCCACCTTCAGAACTTTTCATCTTAAAAAAACTGAAACTTTATACCCATTAAACATTCACTCCCCAAAACCCCCTCCCTCCAGTCCCTGTCAACCACTATTCTGCTTTCCATTTTTCTATTCTCACCTTTTTTCCACATGCCCCAACCTCTAGGAACCATCATTCTATTCTCTGTTATTATGAGCTAAGCTTTAGGTTCACTTTTCCTTTTCAGATTCCACATGTAAGTGAGATCATACAACATTTGTTTTCCTGTGTCTCAGTTAATTCACTTAATATAATGTCCTCCAGGTTCATCCATGTTGTATCAAATATGTACATATGTATATCTTAAATACATATTATGAATATATATCTCAAGTATATACATTTACATCCATACACATATATACACACAACACACATATACATAGCACTACAACTAAATCTAATAATTAATTTCCAGCAAAAAAAATATGGCTTTAGCTAATTGTATCCATTGGATAGTGGAATATAAGTGCTTTAATATTTCTCTTGAAATTGAGATATCTATGTCTTAACCTAGAAGTAAACTCTATTTGATTTGAGAATTTCTGGGTACAAAGGAGTAGAGAAAAATCAATAGTTTCTTACTAAGAGGTTAGAAAAATGCACACACATTTCTTCTATGAGTAAAAACTGAATCTGATGGTGAAGATCAGATCCCTATTAAATTCTGTGCCAAAAATAAAAGATAAAATGCCTTCCAGAAGATCAAGTATCATATCAACATGGGCTATGGAGATTATGGTTATAAAGGTAATGTAGAATTAGTGCAGCCTAAGTTTTTCCACTTTTTTCTTTAAAAAAGGTATGTGTACTCAGCTTTGCACAGTTTTCTCAGCTGTACATAGAAATATACATGTAGTCCAATCCTAGGTCACTGAGCATTGAACATTTACTATCTTTCAGCCATATTTATTCATTTATTTACTGTTCACTTCTCAACTGCTATATGACAAACACGTTGATAAGCACTAGGAATGTAAACATGGACCAAATATACCCCTATTCTGAAGGAGACCACAGGCCAGCAAATAAGAAAGCAGTTATAAAGAGTGTTAATGGCAGAAATTTATGTGGAAATTGTAGACACGCAGGAAAGAGGTAACCAAAGATAAAGAAAAGTATAAGGGGTCAGAGGAATGCCATGTTGGGCAGGTCTTTAAGGACACAGAAAATATTATATAACTATTTGAAATGCCCCCCAATTCTCCCCAGCTTAATGAATGGGACTAAGCTTTCCTGTTCACGGAAGATTAAAAGAGTGAGTATGTGATCCAAGTAGGCCAATTATCTTCTCTCTGTTGTTTTTCAAGAATTTAAACTGAGACATGCAGAAATGACTGGCAGCTGGATCAAACTAATGATGAAGGACAAGTGTGAATTTCCAGGAACTCTGCCCCTCAAATCCCTGCTGTTGAATTCTCTTCCTGAATACTTCCCTTGTCAACTACATTAAATTCTTCCTGTAGGGGTGCCTGAGTGGCTCAGTCAGTTAAGCATCTGCCTTCAGATCAGGACATGATCCCAGGGTCCTGGGATCAAGCCCTGCATCAGGCTCCCTGCTCAGTGGGGAGCCTGCTTCTCCCTCTCCCTTTGCTTGCCGCTCCCCTTGCTTGTGCTCTCTCTCTGCCAAATAAATACATAAAATCTTTAAAAAGAAAAAAAAATTCTTCCTGTATTCCATGATATTAGAACCCAGAAAATTAACCTTCTTTTACTAGAGGTTTTGGATCCCTTCAAGCAAAGAGGAGGGGGAAAATAATTCAAGCAGAATGTTATATGATAAAATGTAATATGATAAAACATAAATAGGTATGTGAAAGAAGAATTTAAAATTCACATATTTTAAAAATTAAAAATAAGATTCATTTTCTTTCCAAAGTTGGATCTAAGTCACTTTTTTCTTCAAGACAAAAGAAAATCTAATCCCTTCAATTTATTTCCCATTTCTCGGCTTAAGAATTCTGCAAAATGTGACTACCAAAGCATGGAGAAAATAAAGATACATTTTTTTCCCATAAGAAAGATACACTTCCAGGATTCTGGATGTAGAAAATTAATTTTTAAATGAGTTTTGTTCAATTTAAATACCTATAAAATGAATTCACCAAATTCTTGACCTATAATGCTATGTATACTTAACAAAACTGTAATATATTTTCTACAATGTTGCTTATAAAATTAATTTTAGGGGC